>NC_045781.1:14072877-14375907 GCF_008692025.1 Phocoena sinus
TAATGGAGGCATTTTGGATCATTTAATACCCTTTTGAACTGTTATAAATCTTGAGGATTTGGATGTATTATTTCATATGTATATCATAGGTTAGATATAGATTTTTCAACAAATGTTTTAAGTAGCCATATGACAAAGATAAGACAAATTTGTATCCAGGTTTATTCAAAAGGTCTGAAAACATCACCCCATAGTTTATGCAATAATAAAAAGGGGAAAAGATAGCTTTACAGTGGATAGCGCTGTTGACCACAAGCTTAAGGAACTAAATTAACATAAGAAATAGGAGAAAGTGACATTATGTGGCTCCTGATGTGACACATTAAGGACACTATCACCCACGGAGTATTCTGGTCAAAAATATTTAGCCTGAAGTTAGACATGGGGACATTTTTTAAAATTCTTAGAAGGACATTTCGAGGGAGAAAAGCAGTCTGGATACCAAAAATATGATTCTGAAGTACAAGAAAGCTGTGAACTATTCTAAATCAAAGAAGACTAATGAGATATAACAACTAAAATAGTTCATGATCTTTGTAACTTGGATTAAAAAAGAAACTTTAAAACTGTTGGGATAATTGGGATAAATTTGAATATGTACTATATATTAGATCATAACATTGTGTGATTGTTAAATTTCCTGAGTATTTATTGTGGTTATATTAGAGAATATCAGTTCATAGGACCTGTGTAAAATATGAACATGTCTGTAAAATAAAGAGCATTCACTAAATGGCCTTATGTAATTGGGCAGGCATATGGGACAGATTTTAAAACAAATAGGGGGACTTCCCTGGTGGTGCAGTGGTTAAGAATCTGCCTGCCAATGCAGGAGACGCAGGTTCGGGCCCTGGTCTGGGAAGATCCCACATGCCCCAGAGCAACTAACCCCCTGCCCCACAACTACTGAGACTGCGTTCTGGAGCTTGTGAGCAGCCACAACTACTGACCCGTGTGCCAAGAGCCCGTGTTCTGCTTCAAGAGAAGCCACCGCAATGAGAAGCCGATGCACCAGAGTGAAGTGTAGCCCCCGCTCGCCGCAACTAGAGAAAGCCCGAGTGCAACAACGAAGACCCAATGCAGCCATAAAAAAATAAATATATAAATAAATTTATTTTAAAAAATGGATCCCTAATGCAAAACTCAAAACAAAATTAAATGCAAATGGATGAAAAATGTAGATTAAGAATTGTTAAGATTAAAGGTTAAACCATAAAATCTTAGAGAAAAACATGGAAGAAAATAATAATGTAAAATTAACATAAAACCATGAAGCCATTGTAGGAAAAAATATATTTGTTTACTTTTACATGAAAAAGTATTTGAAACTATTGAAAGTCGAAATGTAAATCCCAAACTGGAAGTTTTTTAAACAGAAAACATTCTTAATAACAAAAAAAGGCTATACAAATCATTAAGAGAAAATATAAACAATGACCTAACAAAAAATGGGTGAGTATGAAAAAATATATCAGAGAAACGGCAAAGAAATGTTTACTCCTTTGGAAATTTTTTCTCCTATCTCAATAAGATATGTGAAATTTATAAATGCAATTTCCACTCATCAGATTGACAAAATAAGGAAATTACATATCTAATCTATAAAGTTGGTGGTGGACAGCTGAATTGATATAACCTAAAGAAGGGCAGTAGCAAAATACTTATCAAAACTTGAAACGCAGGTACCCATGTCTCCAGAATTTGTGGAGGAATTTGTGTAACAGATGTTACTAGACATATCCACAAGAATATAACTTATGGCACCAATATAATAGCAAAAGACTGGAGGAGTGGGGCGGTCAATTACAGTAACAAATTGGTTAACTTATCATATATCTATTTAATGGAAATATATAGCAAATTAAATGAATGAGATATCTATATATTAATATGAAAACTCTAATATTTAAGTGTGTATAACAATCTAATATTTAAAATGTATCATATGTACCTGTATAAATGATCTCAGGCACACGCATATAAACAAACTGACACGCACATAAGCAAACTGACGCACACGTATTGTCGTGGTAAGAAAGTGGTGAATGCATTGGTTGCTTGGAGAATACTGAGTGTCTGGAGACTAGGATGCAAGGTGCTCATTTTTTCTCCTTCTATAGCTTTTCATTTTTTATTTTATTTAGCATAGGCAAAAATTAGTCAACCAATACCCTGGACAAAAATTTAAAATCATTAAAAAATCAGTCTTGGGTTGTAATCCATTTCTAGTTTTGGCTGTCATTAAACTTTTCTGAGCCTGGGTTCCAAAGTCTTTTGAATAGAGGAATGACTTCCCAGATGGGATGGAGTGAGCCAAGGGCATTGGCTGACTTCTACCACACAGGCACTAAGTAATAATAGCTGTTGAGTAGCAACAGGGGAGTCTGGATATCCGCCCACCACTCAGTGCCGGTCCACTAAAGAGGTCAAGTGTGACTTCGGCACAGGCGGTACAGACAGGACTGTGCTGCTGGTGAGGAATGGGCTCAAAGGATTCTGGGGATTGTAGTTCCTGCATCGCAAAAAACCTTCAAGTGCGCAGGCGCAGACGCAATTTTGTCGGCTCTCCTTTGTAGATGGCCTAGTTAGCATAGCTTCCTGAGGCGTCGGCCGGTTCCAAGGGCTACTTCGCACAGAGAAGCGGCTCTCTTAGGGCTGGAAGGCTCACAGTGCGGGAGTGCCTTCCAGCCAAGCCCGAATGGGCGTAAGCACTGACTTGTGACTGGGAGACCTTATACCCGGTAAACTTTCTGTGTATTTGTCGCCGCGGCCTTAGCGAGTGGGGCTCGCCTTTAACATCTGGAGGGTGATTTACATGTGGCGACGTCCAGAGCTGACTGATCACCTGTGCTCCGAGGAGAGATGGCTTCCTTGAGGACAGCGGCGCATCTCCAGACTTTGATCTGGGGCCGGAATTTGGGCGCATCTCCGGCTCAGGGTCTTGACTGAGGCGAGTCTTTCTGCTGTAGGTCTAGTCACGCCGGAGTCCTGCTCCCCAGGTGTAGCGAAGACACTGGTTTGCTCAGAAATAAGGTGGCGCTGGGAAGAGGACGTTGCATTCGTGTCTCCAGACACGGCCAGCTGTCCAGAGATTATTCTGTTGCAGCTGAAGCCTGGAGCCTCCGGGTTAGGGAAGGGGCAGGATATGTCCAGTCTCCCTCCCATTCCTATCAATATGTCTGTGAAGTGGAGAGAGTGGACAGTAGGACAATAGGGTAAAGGACTGCCTTTTTTTTTTTTTTTTTTTTGCGGTATGTGGGCCTCTCACTGTTGTGGCCTCTCCCGTTGCGGAGCACAGGCTCCGGACGCGCAGGCTCAGCAGCCATGGCTCATGGGCCCAGCCGCTCAGCGGCATGTGGGATCTTCCCGGACCGGGGCACGAACCCGCGTCCCCTGCATCGGCAGGCGGACTCTCAACCACTGCGCCACCAGGGAAGCCCAGGACTGCCTTTTGAACTGGGTTTTTCTGAGAACTGGGAGCCTGGCGTGGCCCTGCCAGCCCTGCAGTCTCCCAGGACTCTGCCCTTTTTCAGAAGAGGAGTCCTGAGGTGTGCGCATTTCCTGAAAGACTGAAAGCCACGACCCAGGTGAGGTGCTGCTTCCTCTCTGCTTCCTGAAACACATGGGCATTTGCTTTCTTTATCCCGACCTTTCCTGGGCAGGAGCATCTTTTCCAGGGCCTACTAACTATTTCCTTTCATTCCATCCATTCAGCTCTGTTGCCTAGATGCCCCTGATTGTCACGTATTCACGATTTTTTCTGTGAATCATTACCTTTTTCCCTTTGGGGTCAGGAATGTTGGTGGGGCAGAAGTGCACAGGGAGGAAAATGTGGACATTCTCTGCTAAATAGACCTGTTTTACACAGACAGTGATGTGATGAGGTCAAGCTGAGCACTTGAGTGGAAGCTCACATCTGGTCATGATCATCTCCACAGACTGGGGCTTCCTAGTAAGGCAAAATGGGTGGTGTTGACAGTCCAATCTTCATTTGACCTAAGTCTTTTTGTGAATCTTCATCCTCCAGGAGATTTTAGCAACTCAGGAACCAGGAACGTTTATTACAGTTTAGTGATGCCTGGCTACAGGTTGGATCATCCCAGAACATAAGTTTATTGAGAACCTTACTGTTAGAGCCCATACAGACAGACAGATCTTAAAGGTCTTATTAATGCCAAAGATCGAAATGAGAAGAAAGATTAAGTCAGTTGATTCCGTATGCTGGATAATAATGCTTCCAATAAAAATGGTGTTTATTAAAGAATTTTCACAAAAAGAATAAATCCCTTTATGTTACCACGTGGTATAAGAATGAACCTGCATCTTGAAAAAATTCTTAACTTATATGCAGAGTCTATTTATTTAAAATGGGATTTTTGAACTCATAGCAAAATTTAAGTATTAATGATTCAAATAGAAATATGCTTCTAATTAAAGTAGCATGGTCTTGCCATATCACCTAGTTCCTGTCCAAAGACTTGGCTAACTGCCTTTGGTATTTATCCCTGTAGTGTTTCCAGTTATTCTTATTTTACTCTTTGTGGAATAATCAAGTTTAGTAGTCATCCCTTGGCTTCCCCGTGTGTTAGAATGGAAACAGCGTTTTCCAACACTTTCCCCAAAATGTTTATGATTTTTAGTTAACTCTATATTGTGTACATAGTTACTAATATGTAAATATTATAGCCTAGCCAAATAGTATACTAAGCAGACTTATTATTTCTACTATATTTTTTCCTGTACTAGTTATCTGATAAACTTCTTTGTTCAGTTTTCCACATTTGTATTGCTAATCCACAATCTGTGCAAACATCACTATCACATGACTATCAATAACATTTTCCAAATTGTCATAAACATCAGTCATTTATTTCTTCAATACCCTCTTCTGGTTTCCTTTGTTTGACTGCTCCTGTCTCAATTGCGTGTTGTTCTGACTTGCTACACAGCTGTCACCCTGGTACTTTTCTTTCACAGCTACATTGGAACCTTCTGTCCTCTTTCTCCTGTGACCCTTATTTACCCATATCTGGATACCTAATATACCTCTTTCATGGTTTACTCTATAGTTTTTATAAAGCACAACCAGTTACTTCTAAGCAAAGATGCCTAGAAATAGCAGGTAAATATTTTGAGCCCTTGCTAGTCTAGACCCTAAACTGGTTCTCAAGCAGGGACAATTTTGCCCCTACCTCATCCGCCTAGGGGTGGATATTTGGCAATGTCTAGAGATATTTTTGGTTGTCATATCTGGGAGAGGGGAGTAACACTGGCATCTAGTAGAGGTCAGATTTTGTGCTGTATATCAACAAACAATGCATAGAACAGCCCCAACCCTGCAACAAAGAATTATCCAGCCCCAAATGTCGACATTGCCAAGGTTGAGAAACTCGCCTCTAGACATATCTTTATGTTTTCTTGATTCCAACAGTGATGTTTAGAAGTTCATTGCATTTCTGATTCCTGATACTTTATATATGACCTGTTTTTTCTGTCTTAACTTTTTTTAAGTATCTTCTCTTTATCACTTTTATTCTCAAATTTTATTATTAGATATTTTGTAGAGTTGGTCACTTTTTCTCCTTAGGGTTAAATGAGTAAAGAGTAGGTGGAGGGAACTACCATTTACTGACAATTGATTATATACCAGGCATTACTAGACTAGATGGTAACTTTACTATTTCACATAATAGAGAAACTCCACTTAGCTAGACTTTGTACGTCCCAAACATGGTTGGATACTGGAAATATCCTACTGTGAACAGATAGTTTGATCTATCTTCAGGAAATGGGATTTTTTTGAGGACATAAATTAAATCATACTGACTTCCAGGCCTCCAGACCCAGCCTATTTGTTCTATGTGTCACTTCCTATAAACACTCTCTTTATCACCTGTATTTTACCTTTTTCTTCTCTCCTCCCATCTTAAAAGCATTTGCTTTTATTATATCCTTCATACATGGATCTATTGTTTCAGGGGTTGGTGTTATTCAAGGATGTGTCTGTAGACTTTTCTCAGGAGTGGGAATGACTGGATTCTGATCAGAGGGATTTGTACAGAAATGTGACTTTGGAAAACTATAACAACCTGGTCTCAGTTGGTAAGCATACCTTTATCTAAAAATTCAGTCTTCCCTCTGGAATATTTCCTTCTCCAATTGAGAATTTCTCTGCTCTTTTCAAATATCCTGTACATTTCTTTTCCCTGTTCCCAACGAAAAGGCTTGAGCTTTGTAGAGTTGAAAATGTGTAGCTCCGTTGGGGTTGAGGCTCCATCTTCTCTAAATAGTGACCTCTCTTTGATTTTGAATTCTAAGCCTCCCATAGGAAAACTGTGTACCATTTCTCTTGGGAGAGGACTCTCCATTCCTAAGCCAGATGTGGTATCCTTATTGGAGCACAGGGAAGAGCCCTGGATGGTTGGCAGAGAGGTGGCAAGGGACTTGCTTCCAGGGAAGTTAGGGATGGTCAGGCAAGGAGAGGGCATTGAAGGATGTAACCTAGCTGCTTATGGAGGAAACAACCCTGAGATGTTTTCTGGGAAGTTTCCATTAATAGTCAAAACCTGTAGAGAAAAGTAAGACCTCTACACCAAACTCAAATTTCCTTACCTCTACCTCTACCTCTCACTGTCCATACTTCTCTTCTCTTGCTTCCTTCCCATTTCAAAGTGGGAAGTACAACCCTTGTTCCTCTTCAGTAACAAATTTCTACCTTTACAGTGAAGACCATTCTTACACAGTTACTTTTCTTGTGCATTTAGATTTGTGTGTCACTTTCTTAAAATTTCTGAGATGTTTCTTCCCTGAACCAGTTTTCCTGTTCATTATTTTACTCATTTATTCTTCCAACCATTACTGATTTTATAATTGGTACAAGATATTTACTAGGTGATGAAAAGATTATAAGATTTTTAAGCTATTAAGAAATTTATAGGACTTCGCTGTTGGTACAGTGGTTAGGAATCCACCTGCCAATGCAGGAGACATGGGTTCAAGCCCTTGTCTGGGAAGATCCCACATGCCGTGGAGTAACTAAGCCCATGCACCACAACTACTGAAGCCCATGCGCCTAGAGCCCACGCTCCACAACAAAGAGAAGCCACTGCAATGAGAAGCCCACGCACTGCAACGAAGAGCAGCCCCCGCTCACCGCAACTAGAGAAAGTCCACAAGCAGCAACGAAGACCTGACGCAGCCCAAAATAAATAAATAAATAAATAAATATATATATATATATAAATTTATATGGAATAAGAGGTGCAAACTAGTAGGTATAAAATATATCTATATTAAAAAAAGAAAATTATATGGAATAACTAGTAGGTATAAAATAAGCTACAAGGATATATTGTACAGCATGGGGAATATAGCCAATATATTATAATAAATATAAATGGAGTATAACCTTTAAAAATTATGGGGCCTCCCTGGTGGTGCAGTGGTTAAGAATCCGCTTGCCAATGCAGGGGACACAGGTTCGAGCCCTGGTCTGGGAAGATCCCACATGCCGCAGAGCAACAAAGCCCGTAAGCCACAACTACTGAGCCTGTGCGCCACAACTACTGAAGCCCGCATGCCTAGAGCCTGTGCTCCACAACAAGAGAAGCCACTGCAATGAGAAGCCCACGCATCACAACAAGAAAGAGCCCCTGCTCGCCGCAATTAGAGAAAGCCTGCATGCAGCAACAAAGACCCAATGCAGCCAAGAGTAAATAAAATTTTTAAAAAATTATGAATCATCATATTGTACACTTGTAACTTATATAATATTGTACAGCAACTATAAAAGAAAATCCTCAAAAAATAAAAAAATTAAAATTAAAAAAAGAAATTTATAGACTAGGGAACCTAGGAACAAGTCCATAAATTTTTTTTTTTAAAGTAGAATCAACTACAGGAGGAGTTCAGTAGGGTACCCAAAAGAAAGAGCTAAAGATGGAAGAGTGGAAAGCCCCTGTCTTAATCCATCCGGGCGGCTATAACAAAATACCAGAGACTTGGTGGCTTATAAACAACAAAAATTGATTTCTCTCAGTTCTGGAGGCTGGGAAGTTCAAGATCAAGGCACCAGAAGGTTCAGTATCTGATAGACTTCCTCATATTCTATCATATTCTCATTGTAATCTCACGTGGAAGAAGGGGGAATCTCTCTGGGGTCTTTTATATAAGGGCACTAATCTCATTCATGAGGGCTCTGCCCTCATGACCTGATCACCTCCTGAAAGCCCCACCTCCTAATACTATCACCTTAGGGGTTAGAATTTCAAAATATATATTTTGGAGGGACACAAAATTTCAGTCCATTGTAGCCCACAGAAGTGTAATGGTTGCAGCATTGGGATGATTATAGTCCCCTCTGTATAGAGAACTGGGGTTAAAGGGTATGTGTAGGCAGGGAGAGATTGGCGTGAAGGAGGAGAACCAGACGGGTGCGTTCTTTCATTCAACTAACATGTATTACATAGTGCAAGCCATGTAGTTATCTGGGAAGAGGGAATTTCAGGCAAAAAAGGCATAGTAGGTACAAACGTCATGAAGCAGGAACAGAATTACTATGTGTGAGGAACAGCAAGGCGGCCAGTATGGCTCAGAGAGGGAAGGGAAAAAGTATATGAAATGTGATCAGAGCTGTGGATTTTAGAATGGGTCAGATTATGCAATGGCTTTTGAATCATGATGATGTTCTTACTGTGACTAAAATGTGACATATATAAAAGGTCTTAATTACTGACTCATACTTTAAAAGGATTACCCTACCTGCTAGGTAATGAAAATATTAGAGGTGCAAGGTGGAAGCAGGGAGGCCAAAGAATCAGCGTCCAGGTGAGCAATGTATTAACAATTTAAGTGATGAAAAGTGGTTGGATAGTAGAGCCAGAAATTTGCTGATTTTGCTGATACTTTGGTTGTTGGTTGTAAGAGAAAGAGTTGAGAATGACTCCAAGTTTTCTGGCTTGACTAGTTGAAGAATTGAGTTAACTTAAAGATAAGGTTAAATTAAGAGTTTGGTTTTGGACATGCTAGGTTTGAGGTGATTGTTAGACATCCAAATATAAAAGTTAATGAGCTGTTTGGATTTATGTTTCTGGTTTTTCAAATGAGTACAGGCTGGAGAGAAAATATGAAAGGCATGGGTGTATGGATAGTATTTAAAGCTGTATGATAGAATGGAATCATAAACAGTGAATACAATTAGCATAAATAAGAGAGCAATTTTACTACATCCTCATGAGGAAGTAAGAGTACACATTCCTCATGTACTTTTACTTAACATCTTTTGATCTATATTTGGATAAAAGTATACTTTTATGGTTTGTTTTCCAACTTTTATCTTTAGAATATTTCAAACCTCCAGAAAAGTTCAAAGAATGGTAAAATGACAAGTATACATATTTTTTTAAAAAATGGCTTTATATTTGAAAATAGCTTTATTAGAGCTATAATTTATGTATAATAAAGTGTACCCTTTTAAGGTATACAGTTAGATGGCTATTAATTGTATGTACAGAGTTGTGCTACCATCACCATAATCTAATTTTAAAACATTTTCTTCCTCCCCCAAAGAAACCTTGTACCCATTAGTAGTCACTCCCCTTTTTTCACCCTCTCTCCTCAACCCTGGGCAACCAGTAATCTACTTTCTGTATCCATAGGCTGCCAATGTAAATGGCATAATGCAATATGTGGTCTTTGTGACTGGCTCTTTCACATAATGTCTTGAGGTTCACATACTGTAGCATGTATCACTACTTCCTTTTCATGGCTAAAATAAATTCCATCATGGTTTATCCATTCATCAATTGACAGACATTGGATTATTTCCACACTTGGGCTATTACAAATAATGATGCTGTGAACATTCATGAACAAGTTTCTGTAGGATTACAGCTGCCCCTTGAACAAAGTGGGGGTTAATCCAAGTATAACTTATAGTCAGCCATCCCTACCCTCAGTTCCTCAGCATCCATGGGTTCAACCAACCATGGACTGTGTACTACTGTAGTAAGTTACTATTGGAAAAAACTGACATATAAGTGGACCTGTGCAATTCAAACACATGTTGAAGGGTCAATTGTACATGTTTTCAATTCCCTTGAGTATATACCTAGGAATGAAATTGCTGAGTCATATGGTAACTCAATGTTTAACTTTTTGAGGAACTGCCAAAATATTCTCAGGTCCTTTGCACATTTTTTTTTTTTTTTTTTTTTGGTGGTACGTGGGCCTCTCACTGTGGTGGCCTCTCCTGTTGCCGAGCACAGGCTCCGGACGCGCAGGCTCAGCGGCCATGGCTCACGGGCCCAGCCGCTCCGTGGCATGTGGGATCTTCCTGGACCAGGGCACGAACCTGTGTCCCCTGCATCGGCAGGCAGACTCTCAACCACTGTGCCACCAGGGAAGCCCCTCTTGGAAGATCTTTAATCACAGTTTCAATTTCAGTGCTTGTAATTGGTCTGTTTATATTTTCTCTTTTTTCCTGGTTCAGTCGCAGATGGTTGTGCCTTTCTAAGAATTTGTCCATTTCTTCCAGGTTGTCCATTTTATTGGCATATAGTGGCTTGTAGTAATCTCTCATGATCCTTTGTATTTCTGCAGTATCAGTTGTTACTTCTCCTTTTCCGTTTCTAATTCTGTGGATTTGAGTCTTCGTCCTTTTTTCTTGATGAGTCTGGGTAATGGTTTATCAATGTTGTTTATCTTCTCAAAGAACCAGCTTTTAGTTTTATTGATCTTTGCTATTGTTTCCTTCATTTCTTTTTTATTTATTTCTGATCTGATCCTTATTATTTCTTTCCTTCTGCTAACTTTGGGAGTTTTTTTTTTTTTTTTTTTTACTTTGGGAGTTTTTTGTTCTTCTTTCTCTAATTGCTTTAGGTGTAAGGTTAGGTTGTTTATTTGAGATTTTTCTTGATTCTTGAGGTAGGATTGTATTGCTATAACCTTCCCTCTTAGAACTGCTTTTGCTGCATCCCATAGGTTTTGGGTCATTTTGTTTTCATTGTTATTTGTTTCTAGGTATTTTTTTTATTTCCTCTTTGATTTCTTCAGTGACCTCTTGGTTATGTGGTAGCATATTGTTTAGCCTCCATGTGTTTGTATTTTTTACAGCTTTTTTCCTATAATTGATATCTAGTCTCATAGCGTGTGGTTGGAAAAGATGCTTGATACAATTTCAATTTTCTTAAATTTACCAAGGCTTGATTTGCGACCCAAGATATGGTCTATGCTAGAGAATGTTCCATGAGCATTTGAGAAGAAAGTGTATTCTGTTGTTTTTGGATGGAATGTCCTATAAATATCACTTAAGTCCATCTTGTTTAATGTGTCATTTAAAGCTTGTGTTTCCTTATTTATTTTCATTTTGGATGATCTGTCCATTGGTGAAAGTGGGGTGTTAGGGTCCCCTACTATGATTGTGTTACTGTCGATTTCCCCTTTTATGGCCGTTAGCATTTGCCTGATGTATTGAGGTGCTCCTATGTTGGGTGCATAAATATTTACAATTGTTATATCTTCTTCTTGGATTGAACCCTTGATCATCACGTAGTGTCCTTCTTTGTCTCTTGTAATAGTCTTTATTTTAAAGTCTATTTTGTCTGATATGAGAATTGCTACTCCAGCTTTCTTTTGATTTCCATTTGCATGGAATATCTTTTTGCATCACTTCACTTTCAGTCTGTATGTGTCCCTAGGTCTGAGGTGTGTCTCTTGTAGACAGCATATGTACGGGTCTTGTTTTTGTATCCATTCAGCCAGTCTGTGTCTTTTGGTTGGAGCATTTAATCCATTTACATTTAAGGTAGTCATCAATATGTATATTCCTATTACCATTTTCTTAATTGTTTTGGGTTTGTTATTGTAGGTATTTTCCTTCTATTGTGTTTCTTGCCTAGAGGAGTTCCTTTAGCATTTATTGTAAAGCTGGTTTGGTGGTGCTGAATTCTCTTAACTTTTGCTTATCTGTAAAGGTTTTAATTTGTCCTTCGAATCTGAATGAGATCCTTGCTGATAGAGTATTCCTGGTTGTAGGTTTTCCCCTTTCACCACTTTAAATATGTCCTGCCACTGCCTTCTGGCTTGTAGAGTCTGCTGAAAATTTTTCTGTTAACCTATGGGGATTCCCTTGTATGTTATTTGTTGCTTTTCCCTTGCTGCTTTCAATATTTCTTCTTTGTATTTAATTTTTGATAGTTTGATTAACATGTGTCTCTGTGTGTTTCTCTTTGGGTTTATCCTGTATTGTATTCTCTGTGCTTCCTGGACTTGATTATTTCCATTCCCATGTTAGGGAATTTTTCTACTATAATCTCTTCAAATATTTTCACAGACCCTTTCTTTTTCTCTTCTTCTTCTGGGACCCCTATACTTCGAATGTTGGTGCATTTAATGTTGTCCCAGAGGTCTCTGAGACTGTCCTCAATTCCTTTCATTCTTTTTCTTTATTCTGCTCCCTGGCAGCTATTTCCACCATTTTATCTTCCAGCTCACTTATCCGTTCTTCTGCCTCAGTTATTCTGTTATTGATTCCTTCTAGAGTATTTTTAATTTCAGTAAATGTGTTGTTCATCACTGTTTGTTTGCTCTTTAGTTCTTCTAGAGCCTTGTTAAATGTTTCTTGTATTTTCTCCATTCTGTTTCTGAGATTTTGGATCATCTTTCTATCATTCTGAATCGTTTTTCAGGTAGGTTGTCTATTTCATCTTCATTTTTTGGTCTTGTAGGTTTTTACCTTGTTCCTTCATCTGTAACAAATTTTTTTGTCATTTCTTTTTTTTTTTTTTTGATGTGTGGTGCCGTGTTCCTGTCTTACTTGTTGTTTGGCCTGACACATCCAGCACTGGAGTTTGCAGGCAGTTGGATGGAGCTGGGTCTTGGTGCTGAGGGGAGGACCTCCAGGAGGCCTCACTCTGACTGATATTCCCTGAGGTCTGAGGTTCTCTGTTAGTCCAGTGGTTTGGACTCAGAGCTTCCACCACAGGAGCCAGGCCCAACCTCTGGCCTGGGAACCAAGATCCCGCAAGGTTCATGGCACGGTAAAAAAAAGAAAAAAAAAAAAGAAAGAAGGAAGAAAGAAAAAAATAGAAAGCAGGAAGAAGGAAAAAAAGCAGTACAATATCAAAGAATGAAAAACAAAATAAAATTAGAAAGATAAAAAATATATTAGGAAAAATAAAACTATAATTGAAAGAACTGCAACTAGGTAAAATAAATCCACAACAGAAAAAAGAAAATAAATGGTCGGGGGGGGAACAAGCCAAAATGAGCGATCACTAACACACTCTAAAGAATAAAATAAAAGTAGAAAAATAAAAGATTTATTAGGAAAAATCAAAATATAAAAGAATCAACAAGGTAAAACAGAACCCCAATCTAAAAGAGGAAAAAAGATAAGAAAATAGCCTTGACTATGGGGCAGAGTTTAAGCTGGGGTGGAACTTAGGTAGAGGCGGGGTTTAGGGTGGGGTGGGACCTAAGCAGGTGGGGTGGTGATGTTTGAGTATGGGGCTGGGCCTAGGCAGGGTGACATTCAAGCATGGGGTGGGGCCTATGCTTAGGACCTGTACAGAGGGGGACAGGCAGCAGGTGGAAAGGAGGGCCTCTGGAGTGTGGTGTTCCAGACTTTGGAGGTGGGGCCCTGAGTGAGGGTGTGTGGGTGGTGTTTAGGCCCAGTGGTTGGAGGGTGTCTCCAAGTGTAGAGATGGGGCCCTGGGTAGGGGAGTCACAACTAATGAGCCCACGCACCACAACTACTGAAGCCCACGTGCCCTAGAGCCTGTGTGCCGCAACTACTGAAGCCTGTGTGCTCTAGGGCCTGTGTGCAGCAACTACTGAGCCCACATGCTGCAACTACTGAAGCCCACACACCTAGAGCCTGTGCTCTGCAACAAGAGAAGCCACTGCAATGAGAAGCCAGTGCACTGCAGTAAAGAGCAGCCCCCACTCACTGCAACTAGAAAAAGCCTGCATGCAGCAATGAAGACCCAACGCAGTCAAAAAAAACGCACAAAAACTTAAAGAAGATAGGGGACTTTTCACACGCATTACTATATCCCCCAAGGCCTCTATGGATGCTTAATAACTGTGAGTGGGTTGAATTGAACCAAATTTAAATGGGTGCTGTTCTAAAATGCTAAGTTTTTGTTAATTTATTATGACATAATAGAAAACTAAAATAGATTTGGACACCAGAAGTGAGGTGCTGCTGTAACAAATAACTAAAATGTGGGAGTGGGAATAGGAGACTGGAAAAATTGTAAAGAGCACGATAGAAAAAGTCTAGATTGCTTTGAACACACTGTTAGCAGTTCTTAAAGATCTTTGTCAAGCTCACGTACACAAGACAAGGCCTGACTGTTTCAACCAGTAAAATACTATGAACCACTCTTAGACTTGGACAGTTTATTACGTATGAATACAATGAAAAGACACCAAGCTCCCTATGATCCTTGTTCTAGACGCCAAAAAGGATGGCACTGAAACAAAGGGGCTGGATGAGTGCATTGTGAGTTGTGGGATACTAACTTCATTGCTGAGAAGTCAGTCCTAGACTGCAGCTAAGCAGCTTAATATTCAGCAGTTCTGTTCTTTTGTTGGTGGTGTGTTGTTTTGTTTTGTTTTTGCAGCTCTGTTGCAGGGGGGAGCAGTGTTGGGCAGAAAGCCCCATACTTCACCAGAACCTGAAAGGTGATTAGAAACTATCTCAAAACAGCCTCCCAAGTTCTAACACAAGGAGGCAAATGGGAGATGGCCTGGTAGCATCTCCTTACTGGCCTCCCACCTTTCATGTTCTAGGAGAATCACAAGGCATTCTGCCAAGACTCAGGTAAGCTCTATTTCAAGCCTTCACCTGCATGGGTCCATGCAACTGTAGCGAACAGTGGAGCTGTTGCCTACAATTCCATGCCCCTACCATTCAGTATCCAGCTAAGAATTCTCAGGATCATTGGCTACCCCATCTGATTCTCTAATTTGTTGTATTGATAGAGGCTTGGACCAAATACGTTCCATTGCCTTAAGAAACATAGTGACCACTGACCACAACTATGACTTCTAGTAGGCCCAATCTGGAGCCAAGTCAGCTAAATATGTCCCAGCTGCCATTGGGATCAACCTGAGAGAGCTACACATTTTTCCAAGGTGAAAAATGGGTTGCTCTGCTTTTCCTGTTTCAATGATCCAAGTGTGGCAAGAAATGTTTGCAATGTATACACATATACATCACCTGTACTGGCCAGTGGGAAGCCCAGGGCAATACAATTGTCTATTACCACTCATCCTAGAGAGTTTAGAATAATCAATAGTTTGAAAAATAAGAGAATAGGCTAAAGAAAATCCTATCAGTGTTGAAAAATAATCTTGTTCTATCATTTCAAGTGGAGGCTGTTCCTTTCTGAAGTCAGCAGCTCTTGGAAGGTTTCTGATTAGGACTATTTGTTGGTCAACAGTTATGTTGACGTGATGGTGACAGTTTGGGATAAACTGGCCAGGTGTTGGACAGGGATAAGAGTTGAGAGAGATTAACGGTCCCTTCCTCTACCCTCACCTCAAAAGGTCTAAGTGTTCTATACCCAATGATCAGGGTTGTTCCTCTTTTACAGCCATATGATCAGTCTCCAACCAGTCCCTGCAGCAATCACTTCATTCTTTTTCCAATATCCCCCATGTCTTATTGATACCATATGGCATAACTCATCCCTAGATGCCTCAGCAGTTTCTTACTATACCTGTACTATCCTAGAACCTCCTCCACTCCTGTTGTGTGGACCATGCCAGCACCACCTTAAGAGTCATCAGCTCGTGGTGATCATTTTGTAATGCATAGTATATTGAATCACTATGTTGTGCACCAGTAACTAACATAGTGTTGTAGGTCTATTATACTTCAATGACAACAAAAAACAAACAAACAAACTCATAGAAAAAGAGATCAGATTTGTGGTCACCCCAGGCAGTGGGTAGGAGGAGGGGGAATTGGATGAAGGTCATCAAGAGGTACAATCTTCCAGTTATAAGATAAATAAGTACTAGAGGTGTAATATACAACATGATTAATATAATTAATACTGCTGTATGTTACATACAAAAGTTGTTAAGGGAATAAATACTAAGAGTTTTCATCACAAGGAAAAATTAATTTTTTCTTTTGTATCTATATGAGATGATGGATGTTCCCTAAACTTATTGTGGTAATCATTTTATGATGTATGTAAGTCAAATATTATGCTGTATACCTTAAACTTATACAGTACTGTATGTCAATTATAGCTCAATGAAACTGGAAGAAAAAAAAGTTAGATGAGGGAAGGGATGGGACATGGGAAACCCTGAAGGAGTCTAGCTTGCCCCTGCCTCGATGTGAGGAGCAGAGTTACAACTGGTCTCAGCACACAATTTTGCCCCAGCCAAGGGCCCAAGTCCAAAAAACAGGAAGGGCTGAGAAGCTGTGGGAGACAGCTAGTAATGACTGCTGGACCTTTACTTCATGTCAGATTTCACGTTATCCTCACAAGCACTCTTGGAGAAGGGTGCTATTAGTCTATTTAAAAATAAAAACTTAGGGAGGGAGAAATGGGGAGGTAATAGTAAAATGGTTCAAATTTCAGATACACAAGATGAGTAAGTCCTAGAGTTTACTGTACAGCCTAGGGCCTATAGTTAATAATATTGTATTGTATACTTGAGCATTTGCCAGGAGGGAAGATCTGACAGTCTGTGTTCTTATCACACAAAAAATAATAATAAATAAAGAGGGTGGGAGGAGACTTTTGGAGGTGATGGATATGTTTATGGCATTGATTCTGGTGATCATGATCATGATATGTACTTATCTCCAAACTCATCAAATTAATGCATTATCAGTTTTTTTGTATTATATCAATCGTACTTAATAAAGTGGGATTTTTGGGGGGCGTTAAATATTTCTTTATTTATTTGGCTGCACTGGGTCTTAGCTGCGGCATGCAGGATCTTTGTTGTGGCACACAGGAACTTCATTGCGGCATGCGGGCTCTTTTAGTTGTAGCATGCAGGCTCTTAGTTGCGGTGTGCAGGATCTAGTTCCCTGACCAGGGATTGAACCTGGGTCCCCTGCATTGGGAGTGTGGAGTCTTAACCACTGGACCACCAGGGAAGTCCCAATAAAGTGGGTTTTATTGTTTTTTAAAGATATTAATGTAGTAGGCAGAGCACAGGCTCTGAACTCAAGAGAGAACTGGTTTTGAATCTCAGTCCTTGCCTTAGCTAACATGAATAAAATTTAAAATTCCTCCACTTTGAGGATTTTGGGGGGGGTTACAAAACATAGAATTTGGGCAAGCATATAGGCGATAAAGGGTGATAAACATTATTTTTCCCCTTAAAAATAAAACAAAAATTTAAAATATCACCTCATATTCATGATCATTATCATCAATATCCATAATTGCTAAATTCAGCAAGTACAGCCAGGAGATAAAAGAAGTACTAGGTTAGACTTTCCCAGCCCCCTTTTCTCCAAGGGTATGTGTGGAAGGCAAAAAGGTATAGTGAGAAGTTAATTACGTGGATTGGGTTTTTGACAGCAGTCTGGGCCTCTTCCATCCTCTCCAACCTCATAATTAAACATTCTATTTAAATGGAAGGTAACATTTTGGGAGAATTGCGACATTTAGTGCCCAAACTGCCTGTCTTAATTATGTGCTCCACTGGGAGCTGTCTCAGTTGTCCAATTATCTTTTCAGTTTCTCCATCTTTCCATTTTCCATCTTTCAATGGTACTTGCTGCCTGCGTATGATACAGGGCATGAAAGGTCCAGTGAATATCCCACGTAGCTGCCTGTTGCAGCATATGTTTTGGTTATAAGGTGGCACTATTGTCTGATTGGATATGTTCAGGGAATCCAAGTAGATAACAATGTAACACATCTATGGCTTAGATGACCATACTATTCCATCTAAGAGTCTTTGCAAAGTATGGCCCCCATCTGCTGTGTGGACAGGTTGGCAGTACTATACACTGAAAGGGTGTCTACTGCCGTCAATTCCCACCTGTACCTTTGGGTGGAACAGAGAGAGCCTATATGGTCTATATTCCAGGACTGGCCAGGTCTGGTACCCTTGGCTACGTGTCCAAGAGTTCTCTTTGCTACTCAACTGCATAGCTGACAGCCTAGGCATGTTTGCTGGGCTTTCCTGACCTCTTGTGTTGGAATCACCATGTCTCATTTTGGGGCTCAGTCCTGAATTACAGATGGATTATCTATACACGTGTGATTGTGAATCCAGGTGGCCATGGCCCTTACCTGGGTCCTTATCTGATGATCTCATAGATTCCATTCCAATAAATTTCTGTTGTTTTAATCCACCTAGTTCGTGGCACTTTGTTGTAGTAGCCCTAGGAAACTAATATACTGATTGACAGCGTCAGAAATGTGCTGTGTCCAAAACCCAAGGGGATGTCATTACCTAGTGGACACATTTTTTGCCATAGGCTCCAGTCTGCATATTGTCAGTTGCTGACACTTGGTCCTCATAAAACCCTTTTCAATAGGCATCCGCATGGTTACAACCAAGGGATGTGGGTCTTGTGCAATCTCTTGCCATAATGCTTCATCCTCACAGAGGCTGAAACTTAATTATCCAGTTGTCCCACCGCCAGGTACAACACCACATCGCCAGTGCACTGGCTCCTGCCCATGAGTCAGTGAAAATGTAACAAGGTACATTTTGAGGGGTATTTTCCAGGGGAAGCATCGCAGCCTGCAGTTCCTCCCATTAAGCAGAATTCTCTTTTCCATGCACAACTTTAAGCATTTTCCTTTGAGGCCACACAGCAGCAGTGGTCTAGTACATCCCATCTGTTTTTAACTTAGCTGATATGTCCATGAACCAGGCCCAGGAATACTCAGGAATCTTAGTGTATTGAAGCTCCCTAGAAGCTCAAGGTGCTGGAACAGACACTGCATCTGACATAACTGCATCTGGAGAATGACTAGTCACTTATTCATGTAGATGTGAAATGCCATGAATGACCAGTTTGCTTCTTTTCTGGATATTCCACTTCCACTTAATAATGAATGCTGTTGTACAATATTCACTTTGTTGGTATTCACATTTCTAACCCAGGATAGGGATGTTTGTGTAACACAACCTGCTATTGGTTTGTTAGTCTTCAGTATCCAGTGACTAATAATGAGCCAGTAATTGTCTCAGAAACGGGGTATTTTGTTGTACTGGCTTGAATAGTGTCCCCTCCAAATTCATGGCTATCTGGAACCCATAAATGTGACTTACTTATTTGGGAATACAGTCTTTGCAGATATAATCAAGTTAAGATGAGGTTACACTGGATTAGGGTGGGCCCTAAATGCAATATGACTGGTGTCCTTATTTTTATAAAAGGCAAATTTGGACTCAGTGACACGGCCATACAAAGAGAACGCCATGTGATAACAGAGCCAGAGATTGGAATGATATGTCTACAGGCTAAGGAATGCCAAGAATTGCCAGAAACCACCAGAAATAAGGAAAAAACAAGGAAACATTCTCCCCTAGAGCCTTCAGAGAGGCCAACACCTTGATTTCAGACTTCTGGCCTTCAGAACTGTGAGACAATAAATTTCTGTTGTTTTAAACCAGCTGGTTTGAGGTACTTTGTTGTGGCAGTCCTAGGAAACTAATCATACTCGTTGATGGTGTCAGACATGTGCATGTCCAAAACCCAAGGGAATGCCATTGCCTAGTGACCACATCTTTTTGCCACAGGCTCCAGTCTGCATAAATGTCAGTTGCTGACTCTTGCAGCTCAAAAGCCTTGTTATGGCTGACTGGCCAGAATGGAAGGGCAGCCTGTACAGCTTGTTGGATAGTTTCTAAGGCCTGTTATTGGACAGTGCCCCTTTTGAGTGATCTTATATAGTGAGTTAGGAGGATCCTCATGTGAGGTATGAAGTGCCTCCAACACCCAAACGTGCCTATCACATGTTGTGCCTCATTTTGTTTGCTGAAGCTTTTAAGGCCAACAATTTTTCTTTAAAAAGCTCAGGGCTTTTTCTCTGGGCAGCCCACCTGGTTTCCAAGAATCTTCCTTCAGTGTTTAGCCCCTGTATCTTATTGGGATCTTAATCTTCCAGCCCTGGTTCAGATAATTGACTCATCTTATGAAAGGCAGTCTATATGCTGTGCTTAGCCCTTCCAATCAGAATAGTGCCATCAATGTAATGGTAACAGGACATCTCTGGTAATATTTCAGCCTTTTTAGATCTTGGCCTATTCACTAACGATGAATTGTGAAGAGTTTAGGTAGCCTGTGGCAACATGATAAAATAAAGGTAATTAGAAACTTGTGAAGGCAAATTGGCACTGATTTGCAGAATGCAACAGGATGCCGAGAAGGTATTAGCAATGTCCACCAACCATGGCAAGACAGACTCCTTCAGTCTGCATTACAGGCTCTGTGATTGTTCATACTGGAACTGCACGTGTGAGAGAGACTACTGCCACACTGAGCTTCTGGTAGTTCACAGTCCAGAGCCAGATAACATTGTCTTTTTCACTGGCCACTGAGGGCCATTATGTGACATAGTTTCTTTAAGCACCTCTTCCTCCACTAGCTCCTTGATCAGTATAGTGACCTCTGACGTCTTCTACTCCCTCTGTCCTCCTTCCCCAGCACCCTATACTACTTCACGGTAACTACATGACTATACTGAAGAAGTCTAGTAGGCTCCAGGTTGGGTACTTGCGTCACTACCACTGTTCTAATTGTGGCATTTCCCCATTGGGAACATCCCTAATGGTCAAGAGAATTATTACCTATAATTAACACATCTATTACCACAACACATTCAGCAGTATCAGTTACAACCACCTGAATGGGTATTGCTCCAAAAGAGTCCACCTGTAAAGTTATACCAGTCTATTGATCAATCTGGAAATTACTTTCCAAATTATTTCTGGAAGTTATTATTAACTGCTTCAAGTAATTTTTTTGACCACACCCAAGGGTGCTTTCTAGCACCGCAGTAACTTATGTCCCAATGTCCAAAAGGGCTTAAAATGTTTGGCAACCTTGGTCACTGTCAAGTCCCCAACATACCTTGACCAGTGCAGGTGGCCTTGGGTCCCTCTTAAGGAAGGATGGACCTTTGCCTTTACTCCAGTCCTATTTGTTCTTAAAGGCGGTAAGGAAAGAGAGGCACTATTGAAGGCACTGGATCAACACCAATCTAAACAGTACAGACCTCTACAAGAGGATCCAGATTCTCTTGGTCCTCTTCCTGTTTGCCCAAATTAATACTAAAGCTGGCAGGTATCTTCCCCTGTTACAGAAGATATACAAATGGACACATCAGGTAAATTCAAATGAAAACCACCATGCACCCACCAGAAAGGTTAAAAAGGAAACACATAAAGTGTGTGTTAGGTATACAGAGCAACTGGAACTATAATACATAGCTGCAATCGGAAAACCACTTTGGAAAACCGTTTGGCAATGTATTACTATAGTTAAACATATGCATAACCTATGACCCAGCAATTCCCCTCCAAGATGCACACATATACACAGCAAAATACACAAATGAGACTGTTCAAAAGCACTATTCCTAGTAGCCCCAAGCTAAAAACAAGCCAAATACCATCAACAATGAGAGTAAGCGAACTTTATCAATTAATCTCACAAACTGAATATTTGGCAAAAGAAGTCAGACCAAAGGGGTTAGAAAGTGTGCATACAATATGATTGCATTTATGTTCAGTTCAAAATCAGGTAAAACTAATCTGTAATATTGTAAGTCATGTGATGGATATCTTTACAGGAGACCAGTAGGGGACTTCTGGGGTGCTAGTTATGAAACTGATCAGAACCCAGTGGGGGCCTCCTGGGCACAAAAACCTTTCTGTGTCCCCAGTTTCTTATTTGCAGGATAAAGGCTTCAGCCTCCTAGACCTTCCTGAATACCAAAGAGCAGATTCAAACAGTTACTAATCAAGGAAGTAAGGGAATGCAGAAACCAAGAATGAGCAGTTAAGAAACTATAGTGCATGGGACTTCCCTGGTGGTCCAGTGGTTAAGGCTCCATGCTCCCAATGCAGGGGGCATGGGTCCAATCCCTGGTCCGGGAACTAAGATCCCACATGCTGAGTGGCATGGCCAAAAAAAAAAAAAGAAACCGTAACGTGACCATTAAAGCAGGATCCTGGTTCCTCCTTAACGGATATATATAATCATATCTTTGCATTCTTCTGCAGGAACTAAGGCTCCCACCTAGGTGGAGGAAGGTAACTTCAGGCTGAGCACAAGAGTCCAGGAACACTGCCCTATTACCTCACCACCAGTCAGAAGAAAGTCACACACCCTGAAGCCCTCACCCCAAATTTTGCCTGTTAAAACCAGCAGGGAGTTTGGGGTTTTTGAGCACAAGCCACCTGTTCTCCTTACTTGGACCTGCAATAAACCTTTCTCTGCTCCAAACTCCACCACCTCAGTTTGGCCTCACCGTGCTTCAGGCACACGAATTTGTATTCAGTAACAGTTACTCTAAGTTCGAGCAATTTATGAAAAATCACCCATCTTTAACGATTTGGGCACTTTTTGGCATGTTACATTCAGAAAGTGGACTTTAAACACTTTATTTATTTATTTTTAATCATAAAAACTGTGTCAGGAACAGCTGCACAACCACACCCCCAAGGTCACAAACTGAAGCAAATGCACTCACCAGCAGTAAAGGGTCACTCTCCTTACGTCCTCCTCCACAGGCCAGGCTGCAGTAACGGCCTGGAGATTCATCTTTAGCCTCCTCGGAATCCGCTCTATCTTCCCTTCCACCTGCCAGAGCCTTCGGACTCTGTGGCGGCATCCAGCGCCAACCCGTGGTAAGCTGAGGCTGAGAGAACAGGACGACCCTTTTTGGCCCTCTGGGACTCCTAGTTCACACTACATGTCCCAGAAGTCCCCGCGGCCGGAAATAAGCTTCCCGCCAGAGCGCGACCGGAGGCGCCAGAGCGCGACCGGAGGCGCCAGAGCGCGACCGGAGGCGCCAGAGCGCGACCGGAGGCGCCAGAGCGCGACCGGAGGTGCCACATCACAGCTGGGACGGCAGACGCGCGGAGTGATTTGCGGAGTCGGCGGAGGAGCCGGCGCTCGCGGCTTGTACTTTTGGGACGAGTACGGTTCTGAGAGGGGTTCGGAAGGCTTGGGTTGCTGGCTCTCTCGGATCTTTTGGGTACTGGACTACATTTTCCAGAAGCCTGCGGGTGTGACGTTACTTCCTACTAGGTTGTCAGCGCTGTTAATGCTGGAACGAGCTGAACCGCGCAGCGGCTGTCGGAGCGCGGACTGTTGATGTGGACCGGACCGCTGGGACCCGGCAGGACGCCGGAGAAGCAGAAGGTGAGGCGTTGTCTGAGCCCCGGGACAAAGACCGGCCGTGTCTAGAACCTCAGGCCTTAGCACGCCACTGTGTGTGTGTGTGTGTCTGTCTGTCTGTGTAACGTGATGTGCCTGTGGGACTGCATGATTTTGTGTGACCACTTGAGAGAGTGGCAGTTGTGTCTTCAGACGTGAGAGCGGTTGTGTTAAGCTGCGAAAATGACCAGATAAAGAAGCTTGTCTCCAAGTCACAGACCTGACGTCAGAATGAGAATTTTAGAGCCAGAAACAGCCTCAAGTTCGGGGGGCTGAGGAGAGAGGAGGCAAAAATCGAGGTAGTAAGATTCCAGTTTCCCCTCAGGAATCAACCTGGAGCCCTATGCGGATTCTCGACTTCCACTCTGGTTCCCAAAGAGGGAGGGCATCATTGCTCAGGTCAGTCGCTGAGCTTCGGCTGAGTGTCTACTTTAACTCGTGGGGTGGGGGGCGTGGGGTGGGGCAGGGAGAGTAGAAGATGTTTGGTTCTAACAAATAAGCCTGCGCTCAAAGAAAGGCTTGGTGTCTCAAGATTATTTAACTCTTACCAACTTCTCTGACACAGGTGACCAGAGAACAAGGGAAGAGTAGCTGTTGGACAACTAAGATTTTTATCCAAGGTAAGTTGTTTTTCTCTTTTTTGTTTCTGAATTGCCTTCTGGATTTTCAGGATATAGCTTTCTGTCCTCCAAAATCTATAGCAAGAATCCTTTTAGTGATCTGGTTCTTGGGCGTTGCTATTCCAAAGAATAATGGGGATGGGGGGAAGTTAGAGGAATGGACCCAAAGATGTTCCACTCCATTTCTCTCCTTTTAACCTGAGGTACACATATTCGTGTGCCAAATATTTTAATGCCGCCTGTATACTTAGTCCTTTTCTAAGATTTTTGAAGGAATAGAATAAATCCCACAGAGTGAAATTTGAAGGCTTTCTTTTAGTATTTCCTTCTCAATTTTATTGTTTAAAAGATGATATTGTAAGTATTTAAAAGGTTCAAAAGAGCATTCAGCAAATTCTCCCTCCCAGCTCTGCCCTTAGTCACAGAGTTTTCCCACTTCAGAGGGCAACCAGTGTGACTAGTTTCTTGAGTACTTCCAGGGGGATTCTATGCATATATTAGTACATGACGGGCTTATTCATTTTTTATAGCTGAACTGTATTCCATACTTCTTCCATGTTTAAAAACTGACCCTTACTAACTTTCAGATGGCTATCAGTCTTTTACTATTGTAAACGGTGGTGGGATAAATATAGATGCTCATTTGATGAGTTTATTAGTAGGATGAATGCTACTTTCTGGGCCAACTTATGTGTGGACTTTAAATTTTAATACTTCTTGCTATATTTTCCCTCAGAGAGGCTGTATCGTTACTTTACTAATCACTATTTTTTGATTTTATGTTTTATTCAAGGTACTTTGCTAGTTGTTGGAAAGCTTAAGAAAATTATTAATATGCTATTGTAGAGTTTTCAAACTATGGTGTTGTTACCTTATTTTTTGTGTGTGTGGTAAAATCAATTCACTGAGCCATGATCAGCATTTTTTTAAACTTTTTATTATGAAAAATTCAAACTGTACAAAAATAGACAAAATAGTAATGAACCTCTATGTACCATCCTTTGTTCAGCTTCAATAATGATTGACTCATAGCTAGTCTTGTTTGATCTATACCTCTGCCCACCCCAGAATTATTTTGTAGCAAATGCCAGATGTTGTTGTATTACTTCATCCATAAACATTTCAGTGTGTATGTGAATGATGAGTCTTTTAAAAAACTTAATCACAATACCATTATTTTCTCTCAAACAATATTTCTTTTTTTTTTTTTCAAACAATATTTCTTTAATATCAGATATCCAGTTAGAGTTTAGACTGCCTCTTCGGGCATATCTTTTTTAAATTTTAAAATTTCTTTGAATCTGGGTCCAAATAAGACCTATGTGTTGCGATTGGTTTATAATGTATTTGTTGAAGAAACTGGGCGATTTGTTCTGTATAGTTTCCCACAGTCTGGTATCATTAACATGTTTTCTGTATTTCCTATAGATTAAGAGCCTTAGCCTACATGCACCAATTTGAATTTCCTGGATGGGATCAGAAGGAGATCCCAGATTAATTTTCAACACCTTATAATCCAAATATTGGGGAAGGTTTCCTGGGTAGGGAAAGTTCAGGCTCAAATGGACCACATACCAGGTGGACAGTTGCTTCTCCCATTGGACAATCTATGGTTAATGGGTCTGAGGAGAGTATGTGCCCTCAATCTGACCTACAGCCCTTATGAAATGGCAGCAGGATTGAAAATCCATAAAGTTAGAGGGAGACATTATTATTAAAAGACCTCATATGTGATGAGTCTTCATGTGCATGGAGGGTGAGACATACTCCCTCTAAATATAGGAAGTAGTGATAAGGAGGTTTCCTAAAGTTTCTTTGAGATGTGAGTCAGACAGGAGGCCTTAAATTAAGAGAGATTAAGGCTTGAGGCAAGAGAGAGACACATGTAGGTGTCCTTTTGCCACACTGCCATTTATTTATTTATTTTTCACATCTTTATTGGAGTATAAATGCTTTATAATATTGTGTTAGTTTATGGTGTACAACAAAGTGAATCAGCTATATGTATACATGTATCCTTATACACACTGCCACTTAAAAGGGAGCTGTTTAGGGGCTTCCCTGGTGGCACAGTGGTTGAGAGACCACCTGCTGATGCAGGGGACACGGGTTCGTGCCCCGGGAAGATCCCACATGCCATGGAGCGGCTGGGCCTGTGAGCCATGGCCGCTGAGCCTGCACGTCTGGAGCCTGTGCTCTGCAACGGGAGAGGCCACAACAGTGAGAGGCCCGCATACCCCAAAAAAAAAAAAAAAAAAAAAGGGAGCTGTTTAAAGAGACCATTGTGTCTCTTAATTAAGCCAGCTGCCTGGGACCTATTGGGAGATGAAAGTTCCATTGAATGCCTTTCGCAAGAGCCCAACATTGTGTGTTTTGAGAAGTGAAATGTATGCCTTGGTCACTACTAGTAATGTCTTGAACTCTGAAGGGAATAAGGATTGTCCTGGTGAGTCCTTGTGTATGTAGAGACGAATGACTTTGATTTATATTTGAGTATCTGTAAGGCAGGAGATTCCCAGATTTCTTTACCCTTATAGGGACAACTCTTAGGCAATGGCCCAGGAGTTTGTAAAAATGTGCAGATGGGACCGTTTGTTTGTCAGGACATTTGTGCAGAGATGACTTCCTAAAGTTTGACCACTTGTTCTGATCCTTGGATCCTGTCCTTTATGGGGGACATCCTAGTTAAGGAATGGAAAGCAGCAACATTCCACTTAGCTCCATCACCTATGATGGTGGCAGTGCTATTCATAAATTCTGTGGGCTCACATTGCTGTTTACTTAGTTAACCCCAGGAGGATTCCTAGTCAAGGGCTCTGAGGGAGGGGTGACCTCCTCTAGCACCATGGCATCTGGCAAGGGACTAAGGACAGGGAAGACCACTCCCTCCTGTAGGTGGAACATTCCAGAGGGCTCAGGCTTGGCTGAGTCTATGGGATGTACCTGTGCTGAGTTTGTGGGCGTGCTGCCTCCATGATCCAAGGCATAGTAGGCATCTGGGTTCAGAGAGTCCCAGGCTTAGGGTCTTTGAAAGCCTTTATCTCCAAGAGATCTTAGTATATAGCCAGCAGTTGTCACTCTAGTGGTGTATAGCATAGGGCCAAAAGGGGCACTTTCTTGCATCTTAAGCCTGTAGGCACCTGGTGGCCATCAGAGGGGGTTCAGAGGCATGAGAGGAGGTTGCTGCAGCCTCTGCAGAGGCGTCTCTGAGGGCACTAACAGGAGTGACTGCTGATTTTAATTTGAACAGATTCTGGAGCCTTTTGTTGGCAGGGTTCCTTTCCAAGGTGGGGTGATTTGTAAGTAATGGCATCAGTGAGATTAACTAAAATTTGTAAGTAAGGAATATGTTGCTTCCAGACCCAAATAAGACTGAAAGACATTATGGGTGCTGAGAGATTTTACTGTAGTTTCTTGACAGTGTCAGGCATAGAGTTGCCCTGTTTTACCAATACTTTTCAGGAATTTAATGAAGGTGTCAGGGCTTTGCATTATGTGTGAGGCAGTGGCCTATGTCTTTTTTTGTGAGCTCTTTTGTGAGTATTTTTATGTCCTTAATGAGCATGTTAAATGAATCTCCTCAGAGGAGGATGTCATCCATATAATGTCATACCTGTGCTCCTGGAAAAAGGTGGATGCAGTTAAGACTGTGTACAATGGCAAGGCTACTGAGGTATCTGTGGGTAGCCTGGCAAAGGTACATTGTGTTAGACCTTGATAAGAGAAGTATTTAGGGTGTGGGTTTAGCAAACTTCCTGTGAAGAGGAATTGAGAGTTTTTAGCCATGACATCAACATTGGGTCAAGACAGCACTTGTGAAATATTTTATCACAGGCTCGTACCTCATGCTACACACAAAAATTTACTCAAAATGCACCATCAACCTAAATGTAAGAGTACAAGCAGCCAAAGGGGAAAAAAATACATAGATTGGATTTCCTCAAAATTAAAAACTTTCAAGCTTCAAGGGACACCACCAAGAAAGTGAAAATACAGCCCACAAAGTGGGACCCAAAATTTGAAAATCACAAGTTCAGGAAGGGAATTGTATTTTGGAATATATGAGGAATTATTACAACTGAAATAAAAAGACAAATAACCAAAATTTTTTTCTTCCTTTTTCCTTTTGGCCATGCCACGACGCATTCCCCAACCAGGGATCGAACCCATGTCCCCTGCAGTGGAAGCACGGAGTCTGAACCACTTGGACCTCCAGGGAAGTACCACCAAATTTTTTAAATGAGCAAAGAATTGGAATATACATTTCTCCAAAGAAAATACACAAATGACAAATAAGCACATAAAGGTGTTCAACATCATTGTGGAAATGCAAATCAAAATCATGACATACCACTTCAGACCCACTAGAATGAATTTAATCCAAAAGATGGCGAAGATGTGGAAAAAATGGAACTTTGATATATTGGTGGAACTGTTAAGATGATGCAGCTGCTTTGAAAAAGAGTTGGCAGTTCCTCAAAAAGGTAAACATGGAGTTACCATATGATCCAGCAATTCTATTCCTAGGTGTATATATCTAAGAGAAATGAAACATATGTCCACACAAAAACATGTACATGAATGTTCTTAGTAGCATTATTCTTAGTAACAATAAGTGAAAACAATGCAAATGTCCATCAACTGATGAATGGGAAAAATGTGGTGTATCCATACAGTCGAACATTATTTAGCAATATGTATAAAGGCAAAGATACTAATCTATGCTGCAGCATATGCTAACCTTGAAACATTATGCTATGTGAGAGAAGCCCATCACAAAGACCACATATTGTATGATTACATTTATATGAAATGACTAGAATAAGCATAGGTGTAGATATAAAGAGTGGATTAGCAGTTGCCAGGGTCTGAGGGAACAAGAGTGGGAAGTGACTGCTAAGGGGTATGGGGTTTTGGGTAATGAGATTATTCTAAAATTAGATGGTTGTGCATCTCCGTGAGTATACTAAAAACCACTCAGTTGTATTTTTAAAAGGATGAATTTATGGAATGTTGAGTTATATGTCAGTGAAGCTGTTACAAAAAGAAACAAGTATAAGGAAGATTCTATAGCCAATGGGGGCAGAGAGTGGTTAAATTCACAGACCTGTTTGCTGATCACGTAAGTGTTAATTGTATAAAGAATCTAGCGCATAGTATGTGCTGTATGCAAATTATTTGTTGTACAGCCACTTTCTCAAGTCATCCCCAGTCTTACATTTAGAGGCAGAATGATGTTCAGCAGGATAACAAGGGAGTGCTGCCTCCAGAATTCCTGAGTTCGGCTGAGGCCATGATTGGATGCAACAGGCAGCCACCTTCTTATTTTGTTTTTAATTTTTTGGCAACGCCACGTGGAATGCGGGAACTTAGTTCCCCAACCAGGGATTGAACCTGCGCCCCCTGCAGTGGAAGCGAGGAGTCTTAACCACTGGACCGCCAGGGAAGTCCCCAGGCAGTTTTCTGTTAAAGGATGTTTTGGGGAATTCCCTGGTGGTCCAGTGGTTAGGACTCTGTGCTTTTACTGCCGAGGGCCCAGGTTCAGTCCCTGGTTGGGGAACTAAGATACCACAAGCCATGCAGCCAAAAAATAAATTAATTAAATAAAACTTTAAAAAATTAATTAAAAACAAAAAGAATGCTTTGGATTTGTTCCTTGGTTACTTGATGAGTCTAGTGTGACTTCGTGTGGCCTGGATGAAGCCTACAATTTGGACTCAAAATGCTTCTTGCACCTTGGAATGTGAGAACGAGCCAGGGGGGCACCCTGAGCTATTTATATTTAGTGTGTTGAGTCTGGGGGAAAAAGGCAGATCTTAGTTGTGGGAAGTGTTTGTTCCAAGATTTGGCCTACATGGATACAGAGCACTTCTAGGCCTGAGGGCCCCATCAATGTCCTTGAAGCAGGTATGACTTGGATACATTTTGAATCAGAGGCCCCTAGTCTGAAAATATTAACCACTCAGGACAGGTCAGAGAACCCTACGAACATCATAGGAATTGGGTACTGCTTTAGCATAAATTAATTCTTCTGTATCTATGTTTTTTGGGATTGGGGAAGGGATTTGATTGTTTATATTTCTGCAAATCTCAGTATATACATTGGGGCATGGAAGGGACCAGGTGCCATGAAAAGGGAAGGAAATATTTATCTTAACTTAGTCATTTAGAAGGAAGCCTATTCTCACAGTTTCCTTTTTCTTTACTGACTCTGTATTTTCAGGACTCAGCACTTCTCCAGAGGACGACTAATAATTTTCCCTTCTAAGCCATGCCCCATGTGAGTTGGTGTTTTTTCTTCTCCTCATGAAATAGTCATTGTTTTCTAGGCTATGAATGCTCAATATTCTTATCTCCAGATTTTCTGCCTCACTAAGCCCCACCCCTCTCTTCTCTAGCCATATTTAGGGATCCATTCTGCAAATCAGGAAATGTATTAAGGAAAGAGTAGAACCTCTTGTGTCAGAATGTGGTTTGATGAGATGGGACTACACATGCAAAATTCATTCTTTCTCACTGACCTCCATTTTCTGGTTGATGAGGATAGAAAATTACTGTTTATCTCAGAATGTGGTGAAATCTTTGGTCTGTGAGGCTTTTAAGATTGGCAATGTGATCAAATGTAGGATTGAGAACAGAGAGAGAGCATGTCATATCAGTGAGTACCTCAGAGGTGAATACCAGTGACAAGGTCCATTTCAAATTTGAATAGAATGTGTAAGTCAGGGGCCACATCTGTGTGAGTTTAGCTCATCTTTCATTGGTTTTCTGTTGCTCAGAATAAGCAAAGTGTACAGTGAGCAATGATGAGTGGTAAAATGATCATCCAGAGGGTTAGATATTTGCGAATTTTAGAAACAGAGCTGATGTTAGAGAAGGAAAACAAACTAAATACTGGAAAATAAGAAAATGATTACAGGGAATTCCCTGGTGGTCCAGTGTTTAGGACTCTGTGCTTTCACTGCCGAGGGCTGGGGTTCAATCCCTGGTGGGGGCACTAAGATCCCACAAGCTGTGCTGTGCAGCAAAAAAAAAAAAAAAGAAAAAAAGAAAATGATTATAATTATACTATGGAATATTATATACCTTATAAAAATGATGTCTATGAAAGGATTTGCCAGGACAAGGAAGAATATTATTGCTAAGTTATTCTGAGACTTGAGTTGGAAATAAATTCTTAAATTATATAGAAATCTTATTTTCTAAGATAAACTTTTTTTTTTTTTTTTTGTGGTACGCGGGCCTCTCACTGCTGTGGCCTCTCCCGTTGCGGAGCACAGGCTCCAGACGCACAGGCTCAGCGGCCATGGCTCATGGGCCCAGCCGCTCCGCGGCATGTGGGATCTTTCCGGACTGGGGCACGAACCCACGTCCCCTGCATCGGCAGGCAGACTCCCAACCACTGCGCCACCAGGGAAGCCCTAAGATAAACATTTTAAAAGACATTTGGAATGGGCCCATCAGTTTTGTTTTTTTCTCTTTTTTCTCCCTCCCTTCCTCCTTCCATCCTCTCTTTCTTCCCTCCCTTCCTTCCTTTTTCTTATTTTCAATTCTTTAAAGGGAAGAGGGGAGGAAGGAATTTGCAACTTATTTGAGAATTTGCATGTGTTATGTGCTTGCACACGGTATTTCATTTAATCAGAGAACTCCACTTACCTGGCTTTTGTTCATTCTTGTAACTGTTCACAAGAAGCTATGACAGAGTAATAGGAATGTTTAGAAACTATTTAGGTGCTCTGCATTTATCACACTCTCTTCCTTTCTGTTACTTAGCCATATTGCAAGCTTCCAGCTTCAACGTATTTCTGTTTTGGCCACTTTATGTAATACTTTTCTTCTCTCATTACTTCTAAAAAATATTTCTTTATTTTACCATTAACCCTGGGTTGTCATTTCAGAGTTTGGTGTCATTCAAGGATGTGGCCATAGACTTCTCACAGGAAGAGTGGGAGTGCCTGGACTTGCAACAGAAGGATTTGTACAGAGACGTGATGTTGGAGAACTACAGCAACCTGGTCTCACTGGGTAATTTTGTCTGTTCCTAATAATTCAGCTTCAGTCTTTGTGAAATTTAGAAAAGTTTCCAAGTGCCTAGCTGAATTTCAGACCCCTAGTCCCAAATAAATTTTTTGTGCTTTATAAACTTTGAAATGGACAGCTCCTTGGGCACTTTTATCTACTCTTTTCTTCAGATATCCTTTCTCTGAATCTTTCTGTAATTGACCTTCTTACTTGATGAACAGTGGACTCAATTTTAATTCTGGACAAACAGAGTGTAACCGTATCTATTTCCATTCTTATAAGCAGGATTTTCCATTTCTAAGCCAGATGTGCTCTCCTTATTGGAGCAAGGGAAGGACCCTTGGAAGGTTGTACGGGATGTGACAAGAGGTCTGAGCCCAGGTGAGTAAGAGATGATCAGGCAAAGGGAAGCCGTTGTTAAATTCCTTCATAAGTTGGCCACACCTTTGAGTTATTAGCTCCAAAGTTCTCCTCACAGACCCAACCAAGGCCTTTTACTCCTAGGCCTGTGGAGTAAAATCCTGAGCCCTGGAGGACAAAACTGTTTTAGCATCAGTTACCTAAGGAATCCCCTTCTTTGCTCCATTTACCACTTCCCTTGTTTTCTTTCATGTTCCCCTGTATTTTCAAACAGGGAATAGCCCTCCTTTTTCGATGATAACCATTTTAACATTTTATATTTTTGATCCAGTGAAACCTGTATGAGTCTTTATCCAACAAATATTTTAAAATACCCTCTATATTCTAAGAATATAACAGTAAACAAGAAAAATTCCGTATCCCCATTGATCTTTCCTAGCAGAAGAAATAGTCAGTAACAAATAAAAATAAACAAAGAGTGATGAGTGTTATGAAGCAAAACAAAAAGCATAGAGAATCACAAAGTAATGGGGGGAGTTGTTCTTATAGAAAGAGCGGTTAAGGATGGCTCTCTGAGGTGCTCGCATTTGAGGGGAGACATGAATAGAGTAAGACATGCAAATTCTGGGAGAAGAGCAGGTTTTTGTTTTTTAGGGTTTTTTGTTTGTTTGTTTTTTGGCCGCCCTGCGTGGCTTGTGGGATCTTAGTTCCCCAACCAGAGATCAAACCCAGGCCCTCGGTAGTGAAAGCTCAGAGTCCTAACCACTGGACTGCCAGGGAATTCCCAAGAAGAGCAGTTAAGGCAGAGGGACTAGCAGTTGCAGAGGAACTGAGGTAGCAGTGAGTTTGATCCTTTGAGGATCAACAGATAAGTGTGGCTAGGGTGAGTCAGGGAGAACAGAAATAGAAGAAAATAATGTATCAATACAGATTCATCAGTTTTAACAAATGTACTGCACTAATGCAAGATATTAAGTTATTACTGATCAGGGAACCTGGAGGGGAAGGAAAAGGGAGCATGTGGGAACTCTCTGGACTTAATTCAGTTTTTCTGTAAACCTAAAACTACTCTTAAGAAATAAAGTCTTAATTAAAAAACATAAGATAAACTATAGCATGGGTTCATAGCAATTCAATTCAGATTCTGAATTATAGGCTTTTTATTTAACCCTTTTTAAGATCTTACAGCTGCATCTATTTTCTCCCATGCCAGGAGTCCCAGTTATCAAGGACACTAAGAATGATGCAATTAGAATATCATATAATTACATATTTTATCCCACATTATACAAGAAGCCTCTAAAATAAGAAGATCAACACTACCACTAACAATATGATTACTCAAAACACTTTGCGATAATTGTTTTGGCAGTTTTTTGTTCCCTTCATAGGGTATATCACAGTCAAATTACTATGTTTGAAAGTTATTTGAAGTAGTTTTCTTGTATGGTTATGCCACCAATTGTAAATACTGGTTCTTTTTTTTTTTCTTTCAATTTTTAAGCTGTGCTTTCTTGTAATTTAATTTTGTTTTATAATTATTTAATATATTTATATACCACCAAAGTCAAATCTACAAAACAAGTTATATTCAAAGAAATCTGACCTCTATTCCTGGCTCCTCCATCTGTTCCTTCCCTACCCTGTAACTATGGGGTTTATTCCTCTCCCTTTTTAAAATAAAAGCAAATGTGTATTATACATTTATACTTCCTCCACCTCCTCTCCTTCCTAAGATAAAAAGAGCATAACTATACATACTTTTGTTGACATTTCTTTTTTTTTTCTTAATTAATTAATTTATTTTTGGCTGCATTGGGTCTTTGCTGCTGTGTGTGGGCTTTCTCTAGTTGTGGTGAGTGGGGGCTACTCTTCATTGCGGTGTGCGGGCCTCTTATTGCAGTGGCCTCTCTTACTGCTGAGCATGGGCTCTAGGCTCACGGGCTTAGTTGCTCCATGGCATGTGGGATCCTCCTGGACCAGGGCTTGAACCCATGTCCCCTGCATTGACAGGTGGATTCTTAACCACTGCGCCACCAGGGAAGCTCGACATTTCTTTTACAATTAATAGTGTATTTCAATCAGCACTTCATATTAATATAAAGAGATATTCCTTTTTAACTGCTTCATAGTACTCCATGATGTGGATATACCATGATTATTTCAACCAGCCACCTACTGATGGACAATTGGGTTATTAATCTTTTTCTGTAACAAATTATGCTTCAGTGAAAACTTTCTGCATCAAAAATTTTGAAATTTGCTGGTGCAATTAAAAAAATTTTTATTGCTTAATTTTTTTGTTTGTTTTTTGGCCATGCCACACAGCATGTGGGATCTTGGTTCCCTGACCAGGGATCGAACCTGTGCCCCCTGCAGTGGAAGCGCGGAGTCTTAACCACTGGACCACCAGGGAAGTCCCGCTAGTGCAATTTTGAGATAGAGTTCACATAAGTATAGATATCTATACATATCTATTTTTTCCCAGCTTGTCCTTTTACTTTCCTTAATGTGTTTTTGACATGCTGACCTTTTCTTTTGTTTTTTACTGTAACATGGTCATTTTTTTTTATTTTACTTCTTCTACATAGATAATTAATCCAACATCATTTTTTTTTTTGGCCCCACCACACGGCATGTGGGATCTTAGTTCCCTGACCAGGGATTGAACCCTGCAGTGGAAGCATGGAGTCTTAACCACTGGATGTGGGAAGTCCCAATGTGGTCATTTTTATCAAGTTGTGATTTGGAAAAATTTCCCCATTCCTAAGTTATAGAAGAAGTCACCCAAGTTTTATTCTAGTTATTTCTGTGTTTTCATTTCTCTGAGTAAGGGTATCTGATCCATTTGGAATTTATCCTACTGTAAGCTCTAAGGTACTAATGCAATTTCATCTTTTTTCTGTATGTTTATCCTTATGTCGTATTTTTTTTTGTTTTTGTTTTTTTAAGGGAGAAGGAAGGTTTCATTATTTGCAGCAAGTAAGGAGAGCACTGGGGATCTTTCCCAAAGCAGTGTCTCCTATGTTTATCCTTATGTTTATCACTTTCATTTATTAAAAAAGAGTCCATCTTTTCCCTACTTGTTTTAGCTGCTACTGTTACTGTATGCTAAATTTGCACTTATAATTGTGTCTATTTATGGATTTTTCTTTTCTGTTCCATTGGTTGCACTGATATCTTATGGGTATGATATTCAGTTTGAGTCCACCATTTCTATCTTAGAAGTTTCATTTTTCCAGGAATATGAAAATAGCATTTGTTTACTTGTTATCTTACAGACTGGGAATCCAGGTGTGAAACCAAGAAGCTGTCATCAAAAAGAGAAATTTATGAACTAGAAGCATCTCAATGGGAGATAGTAGAACAACTTACAAGCCGTAAGTGGGACTGCAAAAGTTTTCAAGATGATAAGGAATGCAGAGACCAGTTTGAAAGCCATTTAGGAAATAAAGAGGGACTTTTTAGGCAACTAGTAGTCTATGAAGAAATGCCTAATTTAAGTCAAACCACATCCCTTACATTACAACAGAGAATTCATTCTAGTGAGAAATTCTATGAATGTAAAGCGTGCAGAAAATATTTTATCCTTGGCTTTCAACAGACTGAACATCAGAAAAATCATGAAAAATTCTATGAATGTAAAGAATGTGGAAAGGCCTTTATTTGGGACTCACAGCTTACTTACCATCAGAGAGTTCATGTTGCTAAGAAACCCTATGAATGTAAGGAATGTAGAAAAGCTTTTATCTGTGCCTCACAACTTATTTGTCATCAAAGAATTCATACTGGAGAGAAACCTTATGAATGTAAAGAGTGTGGGAAGGCCTTTATTCGTAGCTCTCATCTTACTCAGCATCAAATAATTCATACTGGTGAAAGACCCTATGAATGTAATGCATGTGGGAAGGCCTTTTTTCGTGGCTCACAACTTACTTACCATCAGAGAGTTCATACTGCAGAGAAACCCTATCAATGTAAGGAATGTGGAAAGGCCTTTATTCGTGGCTCTCAACTTACTGAACATCAGAGAATTCATACTGGTGAGAAACCCTATGAATGTAAGAAATGTGGGAAAGCCTTTAGTTATGGTTCACAGCTTACTCTACATTATAGACTCCATACTGGTGAAAAGCCTTATAAATGTAAAGATTGTGAGATGTCCTTTATTCGTGGCTCACAACTTACTGAACATCAGAGGATCCATACAGGTAAGAAACCACACGAATGTAAGCAGTGTGGAAAGGCCTTTAACTATGGCTCACAGCTTATTCGACATCAGAGGATTCATACTGGCGAGAAACCATATGAATGTCAAGAATGTGGGAAATCATTTATTCGTGGCTCACAACTTACTGAACATCAAAAAATTCACACTGGTGAAAAACCCTTTGAATGTAAGGAATGTAGGAAAGCCTTTATTCGTGGCTCACATCTTACTCAGCATCAGAGAATTCATACTGGTGAAAAGCCCTATGAATGTAAAGAATGTGGAAAGGCCTTTATTTATGGCTCACAGTTGTCTCAACATCAGAAAATTCATACAGGTGAGAATCCCTATGAATGTAAGCAGTGTGGGAAGATCTTCATTTGTGCCTCACAACTTAATCTACATCAGATTTTTCATACTGGTAGGAAACCATATGAATGTAAGGAATGTGGTAAGACTTTTATTCGTAGCTCACAGCTAACTTACCATCAGAGAGTTCATACTGGTGAGAAGCCCTATGAATGTAATGAATGTGGGAAGGCCTTTATTCGTGGTTCACATCTGACTCAGCATCAGAGAATTCATACTGGTGAGAAACCATACAAATGTAACGAATGTGGAAAGGCCTTTAATCGTGGATCACAACTTACTCAACATCAGAGAATTCATTCTGGCGAGAAGCCTTATAAATGTAATGCATGTGGTAAGGACTTTAGACGTCATTCACACCTTACTCAACATCAGAAACTTCATAATGGAGAAAAACTGTATGAAAAAATTAATTTAGTAAATCCTTTACCTGTTTGCCTATGACATTCACCTTTGGGGTATCAGAAAATTCAGATTATGAATGTGAGAATCCTTTTTTACTTAAACTCATAAGTAACTCACCTTCAGAGAATTCACATTTAAGAAAGGCTAGATTAATATAAGTGCAGAATTACTTTCCATCATATTTCAATCCTACTTAGACATTAGTGAATTCATATGAGAGCTCAACCCTAAAATGTAGGGTTCTGTTGTACAGTATCACCTGAGCTCCACCGTTTAGTATGTGGGTGTTCCTTTGCAAAAGTTACTTAACCCCTGTTTGTTTTAGTTTCCATTAATATCACATATTTCATCATAGTGTTCTGCAATTTAAAGAAGTAAATACAATACCGTAAAGCCTTAAAGCAATGTGTAGTACATAGTTAATGCTTAATAAATGTTAGCTATTATTGTAAACATTACTTTTATTTAGTGTTTTAATCATTACTTTAATCATTACTTTTAATCTTACTTTACAGAATTCAAATGAGAAGGAAACTTTACAAATACAGTACATACGGTAAATCTTTCATCACTCTTACTAAGCCTCAGGTAAATCATTTTGGAACAAAACATTCTAATATTATTAATGTGAGGTTATACCTGATTCTGAATCAAAATTCTTACTAAAAGGAAACCCTAAGGGGAAAAAAGTGTTTTGCCCTTACAAATAAAGCTGCTTGTGAACATTTTTGTATAAATTTTTGCATGAACATAAACTTCCATTTCTCTGGTCTAAATGTTTAAGAGTAGTTTCTGGTTTATATAGTAAATGAATGTTTCTCTTATAAGAAATGGACAAATCATTTTCCAAAGTGGCTTTTCCATTTTATAGTCACACCAGGAACATGAGTGACAGTTTCTCTATCTCTACCAGCATTTGGTTTTTTCACCATTTTTTAATCTTAGCCATTCTGATAGGTGTGTAATGATATCTCTTTGTGGTTATAATTTCCATTTCCCTAAGGGCTAATGATGGTGTGCTTATTTGCCATCCCTGTATCCATTGTGGTGAAATGACTATGTCTTTTACTGCTTCATTTTTGAATTGTATCTTTTTTTTTAACTGTTGGATTGTGAGAGAATGCTTTCTTTATTCTAGACAATACTAGTCCTTTGTTTGATATGTAGTCTGCAAAAATTTTCCCCAGTGCGTAGCTTTTCATCCTTTTAGCAGGGTCTTTTGAAAATCAAAACTTTTTAATTTTGATAAGGTCTAGCTTATTACTTTTTCCTTTTACAGATTTAGCTTTTGGTATCAAATCTAAGGACTTGGGCTTCCCTGGTGGTGCAGTGGTTGAGAGTCCGCCTGCTGATGCAGGGGACATGGGTTTGTGCCCTGGTCCGGGAAGATCCCACATGCCACGGAGTGGCTGGGCCCGTGAGCCATGGCCGCTAAGCCTGCACGTCTGGAGCCTGTGCTCCACAGTGGGAGAGGCCACAACAGTGAGAGGCCTGTGTACGGCAAAACAAAACAAAACAAAACAAAACAAAACCAAAATATATATATATAGACTCCTTTTCTAGCTCCAGATCCTAAAGATATTCTCCTACATTTTTGCCTGAAGTTTTCATGGTTTTATGTTTTGCATTTAAGTCTGTGATCCATTTTGAGTTAATATTTGCATACATTATAAACTTTAGCTTCATGTTATATCTTTGTGTTGCCTTATGGGTGTCCAGTTGTTCTAGTAGCATTTGTTGAAAAGGCTACCTTCAATAAATTGATTTTGTGCCTTTATATTTGTGTATGTCTATTTCTGTATTTTCTCTGCACACGTCTGAGTGTGCCTATCCCTCTGCCAGTACCACCCTGTCTTGGTTACTGTCACTCTATAGGATGTCTTAATATTGGGTAGAGTGATTCCTCCCACTTTACCTTTTTAAAATTGACTTAACTATTCTAGATCTTTTGCCATTTCATATAAATTCTAGAATAAACTAACCTATATCTACAAAAAAAGAGTTTGCTGAGTTGTAATAGAATTTCAATTTGGGGATAATTGACATCTTTACTCTCTGAGTCTTCCAATCCATGAACATGATATGTATCTTCATTTTTAGGTCTTTATTATGGGTTTGATTGTGTTCCCCAAAATATTCAAGTCCTAATTCTCAGTACCTGTGAATGTGACCTTATTTGGAAATAGAGACTTTGCAGATGTAGTAATCAAATTAAGGTGAGGTCATATTGGATTAGAGTAAGCACTACTCTAATGACTAGTATCCTTAAAAGAAGAGGGAATTATGGACACAGACACATAAGGAAAGCCATGTGAAATCAGAGGCAAGGTTGGAATGATGCATCTACAAGCCAAGGAACACTAAGGCTTACTAATAACTACCAGAAACTGGAAAGGGCAAGAAAGAATCATCCCCTAGCACCTTTAGAGAAAGCATGGCCCTGCCAATACCTTGATTTTGGACTTCTAGCCCCCAGAACTGTGAGAAAATAAAGTTAAGTTGTTTTAAACTAAGTTTGTGGTAATTTGTTATGGCAGCCCTAGAAAACTAATATAGTCTTTGATTTCTCTTATTAGGATTTGTAATTTTTGGCATACAGATCGCATGCATGATTTATAAGTGTATATCTAAGTGTTTCATTTTCTTTGGAAAAGTTGTAAATGGTGTGTTTTTCCTTTTAGCTATTAATCACTAGTATACACAAATTATATATATACATATATACAAATCAATATACAAATTATATAATTGGTGAGTTCTACAGCAAAGCCATAGACTAATATCAATATAATTTGTATATGGGTTACAAATAACTTGTATATTGATCTTGTAATCTATTACCTTGCTGCAGAACTCACTAATTAGTTCTGAAAGTTTTTGTTTTGTACATTCCTTGGGATTTTCTACATAGATAATCATGTCGGCTATAAACAGGGACAGTTTTTTTCTTCTAGTCTGTCTTTTGTTTTTCTTCCCTTATGGTGACTATTACTTCCAGTGTTATGTTGAGTAAGAGTGGTACAAGCATATATCCTTGCCTTGTTTCTGATCTTAGGGGGAAACTCTCAGTCTTTCACTGTTAAGTATTATGTTAGCTATAGGTTTTGTGTAGGTGCTCTTTTTTATTTTTTTATCTTTTTTTATTTAACATCTTTATTGGAGTGTAATTGCTTTACAATGTTGTGTTAGTTTCTGCTGTATAACATAGTGAATCAGCTATATGCATATGTATATCCCCATATCCCCTCCCACTTGCGTCTCCCTCCCACCCTCCTTATCCCACCCCTCTAGGTGGTCACAAAGCACCGAGCAGATCTCCCTGTGCCGTGCAGCTACTTCCCACTACCTATTTTATGTTTGGTAGTGTATATATGTCAATGCTATTCTCTCACCTTGTCCCAGCTTACCCTTCCCCCTCCCTGTGTCCTCAAGTCCATTATCTACATCTGTGCCTTTATTTCTGTCCTGCCCCTAGGTTCATGAGAACCTTTTTTTCTTGTTTTTAGATTCCATATATATGTGTCAGCGTACAGTATTTTTTTTTCTCTTTCTGACTTACTTCACTCTGTATGACAGACTCTGGGTCCATCCACCTCACTACAAATAACTCAATTTCGTTTCTTTTTATGGATGACTAATATTCCATTGTATATATGTGCCACATCTTCTTTATCCATTCATCTGTTGATGGACGCTTAGGTTTCTTCCATGTCCTGGCTATTGTAAATAGTGCTGCAATGAACATTGTGGTACATTGTCTCTTTTTGAATTATGGTTTTCTCAGGGTATATGCCCAGTAGTGGGATTGCTGGGTCATATGGTCATTCTATTTTTAGTTTTTTAAGGAACCTCCATACTGTTCTCCATAGTGGCTGTATCAATTTACATTCCCAGGTGACCATAGATGTGTGGGTTTATCTCTGGGCTTTCTATCCTGTTCCATTGATCTATATTTCTGTTTTTGTGCCAGTAACATACTGACTTGACTACTGTAGCTATGTAGTATAGTCTGAAGTCTGGGAGCCTGATTCCTCCAGCTCCATTATTTTTCTCAAGATTGTTCTGGCTATTCGGAGTCTCTTGTGTTTCCATACAAATTGAGCAATTTTTTGTTCTAGTTCTTTGAAAAATGCCATTGGTAGTTTGAAAGGGATTACATTGAATCTGTAGATTGCTTTGGGTAGTATAGTCACTTTCACACTGTTGATTCTTCCAATCCAAGAACATAGTATATCTCTCCATATGTTTGTATCATCTTTAATTTCTTTCATCAGTGTCTTATAGTTTTCTGCATATAGGTCTTTTGTCTCCTTAGGTAGGTTTATTCCTAGGTATTTTATTCTTTTTGTTGCAGTGGTAAGTGGGACTGTTTCCTTAATTTCTCTTTCAGATATTTCATCATTAGTGTATAGGAATGCAAGACATTTCTGTGCATTAATTTTTTATCCTGCTGCTCTACCAAATTCATTGATTAGCTCTAGTAGTTTTCTAATAGCATCTTTAGGATTCTCTATGTATAGTATCATGTCATCTGCAAACAGTGACAGTTTTACTTCCTTTCTGATTTGCATTCCTTTTATTTCTTTTTCTTCTCTGATTGCTGTGGCTAAAACTTCCAGAGCTATGTGGAATGATAGTGGTGAGAGTGGGCAACCTTGTCTTGTTTCTGATCTTAACGGAAACGGTTTCAGTTTTTCACCATTGAGAATGATGTTGGCTGTGGGTTTGTCATCTATGGCCTTTATTATGTTGAGGTAGGTTCCCTCTATGCCTATTTTCTGGAGAGTTTTTATCATAAATGGGTGTTGAATTTTGTCAAAAGCTTTTTCTGCATCTATTGAGATGATCATATGGTTTTTCTCCTTCAATTTGTTCATATGTTTTATCACATTGATTGATTTGTGTATATTGAAGAATCCTTGAATTCCTGGAATAAACCCCACTTGATCATGGTGTATGATCCTTTTAATGGGCTGTTGGATTCTGTTTGCTAGTATTTTGTCAAGGATATTTGCATCTATGTTCGTCAGAAATATTGGCCTGTAGTTTTCTTTTTTTTGTGACATCTTTGTCTGGTTTTGGTATCAGGGTGATGGTGGCCTCATAGAAGGAGTTTGGGAGTGCTCCTCTCTCTGCTATATTTTGGAAGAATTTGAGAAGGGGAGGTGTTAGCTCTTCTCTAAATGTTTGATAGAATTCGCCTGTGAAGCCATCTGGTCCTGGGCTTTTGTTTCTTGGAAGATTTTTAATCACAGCTTAAATTTCAGTACTTGTGATTGGTCTGTTTATATTTTCTCTTTCTTCCTGGTTCAGTCTCAGAAGGTTGTGCTTTTCTAAGCTTTTGTCCATTTTTCCAGGTTATCCATTTCATTGGCATATAGTTGCTTGTAATAATCTCTCATGATCCTTCGTATTTCTGCAGTGTCAGTTGTTACTTCTTTTTCATTTCTAATTCTGTTGATTTGAGTCTTCTCCCTTTTTTTCTTGATGAGTCTGGCTAATGGTTTATCAATTTTGTTTATCTTCTCAAAGAACCAGCTTTTAGGTTTATTGACCTTTGCTATTGTTTCCTTCATTTCATTTTCATTTGTTTCTGATCTGATCTTTATGATTTTTTTCCTCTGCTAACTTTGGGGTTTATTTTTTTTGTTCTTTCTCTAATTGCTTTAGGTGTAAGGTTAGGTTGTTTATTTGAGATTTTTCTTGTTTCTTTAGGTAGGGTTGTATTGCTATAAACTTCCCTCTTAGAACTGCTTTTGCTGCATCCCATAGGTTTTGGGTCGTCGTGTTTTCATTGTCATTTGTTTCTAGATATTTTTTATTTCCTCTTTGATTTCTTCAGTGATCTCTTGTTTATTTAGTAGCATATTGTTTAGCCTCTATGTGTTTGTATTTTTTACAGTTTTTTCCTATAATTGATATCTAGTCTCATAACATTGCGGTCAGAAAAGATACTTGATATGATTTTAATTTCTTTTAATCTACCAAGGCTTGATTTATGACCCAGGATATGGTCTATCCTGGAGAACGTTCCATGAGCACTTGAGAAGAAAGTGTATTCTGTTGTTTTTGGATGGAATGTCCTATAAATATCACTTAAGTCCATCTTGTTTAATGTGTCATTTAAAGCTTGTGTTTCCTTATTTATTTTCATTTTGGATGATATGTCCATTGGTGAAAGTGGGGTGTTAAAGTCCCCTACTGTCATTGTGTTACTGTTGATTTCTCCTTTTTTGGCTGTTAGCATTTGCCTTATGTATTGAGGTGTTCCTATGTTGGGTGCATAAATATTTACAATTGTTATACCTTCTTCTTGGTTGATCCCTTGATCATTATATAGTGTCCTTCTTTATCTCTTGTAATAGTCTTTATTTTGAAGTCTATTTTGTCTGATATGAGAATTGCTACTCCAGCTTTCTTTGATTTCCATTTGTGTGGTATATCCTTTTTCCATCCCCTCTCTTTCAGTCTGTATGTGTCCCTAGGTCCAAAGTGGGTCTCTTGTAGACAGCATATATATGGGTCTTGTTTTTGTACCCATTCAGCCAGTCTATGTCTTTTGGTTGGAGCATTTAATCCATTTACATTTAAGGTAGTTATCAATATGTATGCTTCTCTTACCATTTTCTTAATTGTTTTGGGTTTGTTATTGTAGGTCTTTTCCTTCTCTTGTGTTTCCTGCCTAGAGGAGTTTCTTTAGCATTTGTTGTAAAGGTGGTTTGGTGGTGTTGAATTCTCTTAACTTTTGCTTATCTTTAAAGCAAATCCTTGCGGGTAGAGTAATCTTGGTTATAGGTTTTTCCCTTTCATCACTTTAAATATGTCCTGCCACTCCCTTCTGGCTTGCAGAGTTTTTGCTGAAAAATCAGCTGTTAACCTTATGGGGATTCCCTTGTATGTTATTTCCCTTGCTGCTTTTAATATTTTTTCTTTGTATTTAATGTTTGATAGTTTGATTAATATGTGTCTTGATGTGTTTCTCTTTGGTTTTATCCTGTATGGTACTCTCTGTGCTTCCTGGACTTCATTGACTATTTCCTGTGTTAGGGAGATTTTATACTATAATCTCTTCAAATATTTTCTCAGACCATTTCTTTTTCTCTTCTTCTTCTGGGACCCCTATACTTTGAAGGTTGGTGCATTTAATGGGCGGGGTTTAGGAAGGGGTGGAACTTAGGCAAGGGTGGGGTTTAGGGTGGGAGGGGCCTAGGTGGGGGTTGGGTGACGTTTGAGTGTGGGGTGGGGAGTGGTGGGGCAAAGTTCAAGTGTGGAGCGGGGCCTCTGCTTAAGACCTGCACAGAGGGGGAGAGGCAGCACGTCTAATGCAGGGTCTCTGCAGTGTGGGATTTTGGAGTTTGGAGGTAGAGCCCTGAGTGATGGAGTGTGGGTGGGGTTTAGGCCCAGCTCGTTGCAGGGGGTCTCCGAGTGTAGAGGTAGGGTGCTGGGTGGGGGTGTAAGGGCAGGGCTTTGGTTCTGCATGGCAGGAGAGGCTCCGAGGGCAGAGGATTAGGCCTGGGAGCCCAACAATCTCCCTGGTGCCTAAGTGGACAGGGAAAGCACTGGCTCTGTTCCCTTCTGTTCCTTTGCGCCCCTCCCCACTGTCTCCCATAGGGTCTCCCCTGTTGCCACTGGACCCCTAACCGTGAGTGGGTCCCACTGGGTGTAGGAACTCCTTGCCTCCCCTAGCCACCCCTCAAGTGTGCTGATCCCAGAGGTCCGGCCTTTACTTTTGCTCCCCCATCCCTCCCTCCCACTCGCTCAGGACCCACGTGGCTGGAGGGGGCCTAGGTGGGCAGAGGATCAGGCCCGGGATCTCAGCAGGTTCCTGGGGGCCCAAGTGGGCAGGGGAAAGCTGGCCCTGCTCCCTTTTGATTCTCTGCCCTCCCAGTGGTTCCCCAATTTCCCCCTTTGGGCATGGGTTCCCTTCCCCTCCCCCAGCTGTCCCTCAGGGGCGCCAATCCCATCCCGCCTCCACTTCTCCTTCCACTTCTCTCCCCTCATGCCCCACGTCCTACCCAGTTGCTGGGGGTTTCTCCCATACCCTTTGGTACCATGGTCCCCCACTGGTGCCTGGTAGGTGCCCTAGTTGTAAGGAGGTGTAAATTCCGTGTCCTAATAGCCATTTTGACTCCACCCTCCCGGTGCTCTTTTTTAAATTGAAGTTGTTCCCCTCTGTTCCTAATCTCTTGAGTTTTTTTTTTTTTAATCATGAATGGATGTTGGATATTATCGAATGCTTTTTCTGCAGCAGTTAAAATTTTTCTGAAGCAGTTGATCATAGGATTTTTCTTCTTCAACGTGTTGATATGGTGGATTACATTGATTTTTTTAAATGTCAAATCTGTCTTATATACCTGTAATAAATCCCACTCAGTATGTTGTATAATTTCCTTGTTGGATTTGATTTGCTAACATTTTGTTGAGGATTTTTGTGTCTAAAATTATGATGGTTTTTTTACCCCCAAGTCTTTGTCTCACTTGGGGATCAGTGTAGTACTGGTCTCATAAAATGAGTTGGGAAGTGTTTCTTCTATTTTCTGGAAGAAGTTGTGTAAAATCTGTGTTCATTCTTCAAATGTTTGTAATAAACTGCCAGTGGAGACACCTGGGCCCCAGGATTTCTTTTGGGGGAGCTTTACAGTATAAATTCAGTTTCTTTATGGTTATCTGGTTATTTGGGATATCTGCTTTATCTCAGTTGAGATTTAGTAGTTTGTAGGGTTTTGTTTTTATTTTTATTTTTAGCCATGCTGCACGGCTTGTGGGATCTCAGTTCCCCAACCAGGAACTGAACCTGGGCCATGGCAGTGAAAGCGCCGAATCCTAACCACTAGACCACCTCCCTAGTAGTTTGTGTTTTATGAGAAATCTAGAACAATTAGTTCTACACTTGAAAATTTTCAAAACCCCTCCCCTAATAAAATTTTTGAAGCTCATTCTGTGAGGCTAGTACTATAGCCCTAGTTTCAAAATCAAACAAGAGCAGATAATAATAGATAAATGCTGTAAATGATAATAGATATACTCTACGTAAAGCATAAATAACATCTAACATACAATTAAAAGAATGCAAAGGAATACCACTTATCCAGAATGTCTGATTTACCTTTTCTAGGTTAATTATAATTCCAGAGATTAGAAATTATATTTCTAAGACTTGTTTATGATGGAAAGATGACTTGACACAGCCTCAAGTCATTTTCATTCCCTTAGTATATGGTTTTAGAATATGATGTGTTTCTCAAGCTTCTTTGAGCATGACCCAAAATGAAGAAATACATTTGAAATGTATTTCCAGTACATAAAGAAATTTAAATTAAAATTTCATATAATACTGTTCCTTGGAGAAGTTCATTGAAACCACATTTTGACTGAATGCTTAATAGCTAAGTTTTAAAATTAATATTTGGCTTAAGACAAATGCACCAAAATAAAAACAATTCTGGTATACAAAAAATAATCTGAATTTTTTTTTTCTTGTTTGATAGATTGTGTTAAATGGTTTCAAGTTTTTATTCCATCATGAAATTTTGAGAGTTTTTTCCTCGAGGTAGGAAATCTTTTTTTTTTTTTCTTTTTAGGTATAGATGACATAAACATTATTTTAGTTTCAGGTGTACATGATTTTTCCACATTTGCATATATTGCAAAATGATCACCACAGTAAGTCTAGTTAACATCTGCCACCAGATGGAGAGGTTGTGGAAAAAAGGGAACTCTCCTATGTATAACGTAATTTATGACCGTCAATAATAGGGGAAAAGATAGCCTTTTCACATTCTGGGACATTTGCTGCGCATGCACACATAAATTACACTCCTTTATTTTACAGAAAGAGATTGATCCTAAAAGATTTTTTTTAAAGTATTATTTATTTATTTTTGGCTGCATTGGTCTTCATCGCTGCTCATGGGCTTTCTCTAGTTGCGGCCAGCGGGGGCTACTCTTCATTGCAGTGAGTGGGCTTCTCATAGCGGTGGCTTGTCTTTGTTGTGGAGCACAGGCTCTAGGCATGCGGGCTTCAATAGTTGTGGCACGCAGGGCTCAGTAGTTGTGACTCACGAGCTCTAGAGCACAGGGCTTAGTTGCTCCATGGCATGTGGGGTCTTCCCGGACCAGGGCTTGAACCTGTGTCACCTGCATTGGCAGGCGGATTCTTAACCACTGTGCCATGAGGGAAATCCCCCAAAAGATTTTATAACAACCAAAAATGTGGAAGACAAAACTATAAACCCTTAAGAAGATAATGTAGGAGGCTAAATTTATGACCTTAGTGTAAGATAATGATTTCTTAAAACACGTCTTTAAAAAATTTTAATAAATCTGACATTGAACTTCTATTTATTAAAAGATTCCCTAGAGAATGAAAAGACAAGCTATAAACTGGGAGAAGATATTTTCAACACATATGACTAACACAAAAACATCCAAAATATTTTTTATAAAGTTCTATAATTAATGACAACCCAAGAAAAAAATGAGCACAGAACTTTAAGAGGCATTTCATGTTAGACAAATGGCCAATAAACATATGTTTCAAAACAAAAAAAACTTAACCTTAATCAGGGAAATGTGAATTAAAACCAAAATGAGATTTCATTTCATATCCATATACCAGATTGGCCTAAACTTAAAATTTTCAGAATTTCAAATGTTAGTAAAGAATAAAAATTGAAAAATCTCCTTTGGAAAATATTGCACATTGTCTAGTAAAGCTGAAGATATTTGCATGCTCCAAATACCCTATGTTTAGTGATACCACATTCATAATATATATCCTAGAATAGGGGCTGGCAAACTATGGCCCACTGGCTAAATCCTGCCACTGCCTGTTTTTGTAAATAAAGTTTTATTGGAACACAGCCACACTCATTCTTTTACATATTGTCCATTGCTGCTGTCATGCTACAATGGCAGAACTGATGAGTTGTAATAGAGGCTATTGGACCTGCAAAGTCTAAAGTATTTCCTATATGTCTTTATATAGAAAAAGTTTGCACACCTCCGCGCTAGAGCAACCTCTGCATATCCATCAGTCAACATGTACAAGAATGTTTATAGCAGCACTGTAATATCAAATTTTGAAACAATCTACATTGCTATTTATAGAAAATGGATTTAAAAACATGATATACTCATGCAATAGAATACCATACAGAAGTGAAAATGAATTATAGCTATGTGGCTAAATCTCACACTAATATGTTGACAAAGAAAGCAAGTCATAGGGACTTCCCTGGTGGTCCAGTGGGTAAGACTCCATGCTCCCAATGCAGGGGGCCCAGTTTCGATCCTTGGTCGGGGAACTAGATCCCACATGCCACAACTAAGAGTTCACATGCTGCAACTAAGAGCCTGCATGCCACAACTAAGAAGTCCCCCTGCCGCAAATAAGAAGCCCGCATGCTGCAACTAAGAGCCTGCATGCCCCAACTAAAGATCCTGCGTGCCGCAATGAAGATCCAGTGTGCTGCAACTAAGACACTTAGCAGCCAAAATAAATAAATATTTTAAAAAAGCAAATCATAGAATGTATATTTATATAAAACTAAAATATATGCATAGATAAACAACATAGTTTTGGAGTACATGGTTCAAACTATAAAGAAAAGCAACAGAATTATGAACACAAAATTCAGGATAACTATTATGGTTGTGGGGAAAGGAAAGGGAGTAGATATGTAGGGGTCTTCAAAGTTAGTAGTAATATCCTCTTTCTTAGAATAGGTAGTCGGTACACAGGTTTTGCTGTATTGTGAGTCATTACACCTTAAATATATTTAATAAATATTATTTTAGATATACCCAAATTTAATAGAAACTATCTTTGAAAGCTACCAGTTAACAGAGGGAATGAAAATTAAATTCTTTTGCTAGGTCATACTGAAGTGGACTTAATTTTAATTTCCCCCATTGTACTGTAGCTTCTAAGGCAACTTTTCAAATAACATTATAATAATTCCTGTTAACTGAAAAACTGAACTTTATTAGGCAATGGTTTCACCTTGTGTGATTTCTCCTCACTCACCTAGACTCTTGTCGCTTGTCCTTCAACTACGTTTATCTCATGATTCAATAAGAACATTATAATGAGATTAGAATCTAACCATCTTACATATAGCAAAAGATAAGGAACAGGCCAGGCTCTGGCTGTTCAATAACTGAACCCCATTTCCATGGTTACCAGGAAAGCAAGGCCATCCTAGGAAGACCTAGAAAAAAGTGTGAACGATGGGAAAATATAGCTATGGGCAGAGTTGTCTTTGCACAACTCTGCAAAGCTCTATTTTCTGAGAACATGAACCAAAAATACAGGAAAGCACTTGGAAAAAACACAAAGGGACAAACAAGCTCCAGATGGTAGATTTAAAATTTTGGTAAGAAGATGTCCTTCTCTAGCCAGATGAGATCCCTCTAGTTTTCCAGCATAGAGTTCAATGATCTCTCCTCCTCTTAGGAGAAGTCTTGAAAGTCACTAGCCCCTGCAATGACAAATTCCTAATCACCCAAAGCCAAGATCAAGATCTAGGAGATGGCCATCATGAATGAGGAACTATTCAGATATGTTCCAGCATTCTGACAAGTGTAGAATGATTAAAAGAAATTATGATGCTCAACAGATTCCATGTAATCTTTAATATACATGTCACAATAAAACATATACCATGTTAACAACTTTTAACAACTCAGTCATAAATACTCAAAATGTATTCCATCATTACTTCAAAACACTAATGGTCTGTTTTTAAATATTATGAACATTTGAAAGTTATATGAATTTCAATGCAATATTTTATGTTTCAAAACACGGAAAAGGCAGATTATTAAACAGTATATAGTATATGACATCATTTTCTGTGACTATATAAATATATAAATGGCACTTGGTAAGATAAACCTAGAATGTGGTTATCTCTTGGCTATGAGATTATCAGTGATTAAGTTTTTTTCTTTTTAAGTTTATTTCTAAAGTTTTCAATAATGACCATTTATTATGCTCAAGAACATGTATATTTTTCTAACATTTTTATACTTGGTTAAATAGAAGCTGTTTTCAAATAAGAAAAAAAGAAATAGAGACTCTGGATAATTTTTAAACTATTGCTATATTTTTCCTAATTGGAGTTTATTGTGAGTTCTTGAAATTTGAATGAGTGTTTTGTTTGTGAAATATACAGTTGTGTGTTCAATTCCTGACTAAAACATAATTACTGGAAGTTATTTAAACCTTTTGCTAAAGGTTTAAATACCTTTAATAGTGCTAGTACCTAAAATAGTGCTAGTCTATTTAACTTTACTTCTGAACCAGCCCAATTGGACCAAACTATCCCAAACAGCTATCAAGTTGCCTTATTCAACTATCTTCAGTTTTGATTTAATAAGGTCATCAAAAGAAAAACTGCAAGTAAAGCTGATCTCACAAAATCCATTACTATCAAGAGATTCTGGGCTTACCTGGTGGCGCAGTGGTTGGGAGTCCGCCTGCCGATGCGGGGGATACGGGTTCGTGCCCCGGTCTGGGAGGATCCCACGTGCCGCGGAGCGGCTGGGCCCGTGGGCCATGGCTGCTGGGCCTGCGCGTCCGGGGCCTGTGCTCCGCGGCGGGAGAGGCCACAACAGTGAGAGGCCCGCGTGCCGCAAAAAAAAAAAAAAGTCCTTTATATTTTGTACATGAGATAACAGTAGTCCCTCCTCTGAACTTCCAGAACATGTATTTGTAACTTGGAAATGACTTTTATATACTCTTAGAACTTCAGTACAGCTTTTATCTTCTTTGCTAGGCTAAAAACAACTTTTCATCTTTGTACCTTTCTTAAGTACCTAATACCTTTTATATTATAATGCTTGATAAATATCCTCATCTTTAACCTAACTCTTCATTTTTATTGATTTCTCAGAAGTAACAATTTGACAGGCGCCCGTAAGTGAATGCAAAAGAGTGCTGATGGGAGTATCATTTATTATGTTGAAAAAAATGGCAACATAATGTTCATCATAGGGATTTAAATAAATTGTGGTAAATCTAAACAATAGAATAGGACTATCTATCCAGCCATTCACATATATTATATAGCACATTAATAATGAACATGGGTAGATAACACCAATATAATACTGAATTAAATATTTAAGATTCATTCTTGTTAATTTAAAATTTATTATCTTTAAAAATCCAAGTTTATTGGATGCATAACATTCCACTGCATGTGTACCACAAATAACTATATCTTTGTTAAGGATATATATTTGAAAAGATCATCTCAAAAAATCTCCTCAGAAAGTGGCTAGCTCCAGGCCTGGGACAGAGAATGTACAATATAAGTCTTGAATACCTGTATCAAAAAGTAAGGAATTGCTCAATGACAAATGGGGATTACAGGAGCCAGCTTGAGAGGCCAAATTTGTACAATTTGAGCAACACAAAGAATGATGGTAATAAATGGACTAAAATACTTTGTTCCTTGTGCTAAAATACTTCAAATGACAAAAAAAATCCATCAGTCAGAGATACTCAGAATAGAAAACCCAGACATAGAGAAGAAAAGGGGGGAAAGGCAAAGCTTTTATATAAGAGAATGATAAAATTAAAAATCACCACTGCGAGCCCCAATTTTATAACTTATTTAGGCAAGAATCATCAACGGATGCTAAAAACATTAGGCAAAATGTTATATGTGAAATGGTCTCAAAATATTCCTGTCAGATTACTTCTTGACTTACAAAGAAAAAAAGCAACTTTTATTATGGAGAAATCAGGTACACACACTACTCAAATCAAAGTGATCAACTTTAGTATTACCAATAATGGATCAAACTTAAATTATGTGCTTCTTGATGTGATACAATAGGAAGTATACAGCACCACCCCTAGTATTCTTGTCAAATATATTTAAACTTAACCTAACCATGACAAAACAAACAAATCCAGAATGTTAGGCACTGTACAAGACAAACGTTCTAGATTCTTCGACTCTTTTTTTTTTTCTTCGACTCTTTAAAATGTCATTGTGAAACACAAAACAGGTAAGGGGAATACTGCTCTACAGTAAAAAGATATGACCTCTCTCCACCATGTGAGAAAACAGCGAGATGGTTACCCAGGAAGTGCTCTCACCCGGAACCAAATCTGCCTGTACCTTGACCTTGGAGTTCCCAGCCTCCAGAACTGTGAAATATAAATATTGTTTTTTTAAAAAAGGGCCCATCCAATGCAATATGTGACCTTGATTTGGATTGTGTATTAATTTTTAAAATAAATTTATTTATTTTATTTTTGACTGTGCTGGGTCTTTGTTGCCGCAGGGCTTTCTCTAGTTGTGGTGAGCGAGGGCTACTCTTTGTTGCGGTGCGCAGGCTTCTCACTGTGGTCGGTTCTTTTGTTGCAGAGCACGGGCTCTAGGCGCACAGGCTTCAGTAGTTGCAGCGTGTGGGCTCGGTAGTTGTGGCTCACGGGCTCTAGAGCGCAGGCTCAGTAGTTGTGGCACAGGGGCTTAGTTGCTCCGTGGCATGTGGGATCTTCCTGGACCAGGGCTTGAACCCGCATCCGCTGCATTGGCAAGCAGATTCTTAACTACTGCGCCACCAGGGAAGTCCCTGTATCAATTTTTTAAAAATGCACATATAGGATATCAGGGAAACAACAAAGGCAATTTAAATACACATTATATATTAGATATTATGAATCAATGTTAAATTTCTTACGTGTTTTCTTGATAATGAATACTCATAATGTTGCACTTACTCATAAATAGAGCAAAAAACAAACAAAAATATGTAAATAGGTGTAGACAGAGATTAAGAAAATGGTGAAAAATGTTAAAAACTGTTGAATGTATGTAAAGGATATAGAGTGTACATCATTATAATATTCTCTTGCTTTTCCTATAGCTTAAAATTTTTTTTAATAAAAACTTAGTGAAAAATTATTATAAAAATACTAGAGTACCTTAAATACTTTCCTGAGATCACTGATTCAATGTCTGACTCATATGTGCTGGTATAAACCCCAATCTATTGGCAGAAGGTCAAAATCATTGGCCAGCATTGATAAAGATTCTCAAAGAAAATGATCCAATGCCAGGAAAAAGAATATACTCACCAGTGCTGTTCATGGGTAACCACTACCACAGGGCTCTAGTTGCTGGGTTGAAGTAGTAACTAATCCTTAAGGGTCTACAAGGTCAAAATAGGCCATAACATAAATCTGAAACTGCCAGCTGATAAACAACAAGGCACCTGGGGCCTATGAAAAATTATTGCCTGAGTTTCCTTCTCTCTGCAGTCTTCTGCATGTTTTTCTGGATTTTGTCTGCTTCCACAGAGTTTAGGATTCTTGACTCACTTTCTTGCTCCAAAATCTTCAACGTCTCCATTTTCTTTTGAATTTTAAAATTAAAATTTAAATACATGAGTAATATGTTTTCCTTGTAAGGAAAAAATAGATTATCAGTAATGCTTAAAGTCCTCTTTGTCACTTCTTCCCCTTTACTGTAAGTCCTCTCTTCTAGCCTCAAAGGTTACCATTGACAGGAGCCATATCCCTCCAAAAAATATATACTATTTTTTATATTAAGTATATTACATGGTATGCTAAAAAAAAGTCCTCCTCAGCTCCTGCAGTCTGTATTTCTAAAGGTCTTCACTTTTTTGGGTCAAAGTACCTCTGTCAATCTGATAAAGCTGTCTATACTTTCTCTGAAAAGAAAAATCACATTTATCTATACATACAAAATGTCACAAGTGTAACATACAATAAGAAACCCATCCACATGGAACCTATTCATCTCAGGTTAATAATTCCTGTTTTTTACTTTAAACAATAGCCTCCTTTCTCTTGCAAGAAGTCATCACAACTACTCAAAAGCCAAAAGAGATAACCCAGAATCAAACAGAGGTAGCTTGAGATCAATGCATGCTGTCCAATTTGAAACCAGAATGTGTATCTCTTAAAAAAAAAAACAAAAAACCAATCTACGTCTCCCATGTATACAATGACAAAATTTTTGCTCCACTTTAACACTTCGACTCCCTCTAAGTCAGTGCAATTTGACCATCTTTATTTCACATAGCTATACTGGATCAAGCACACAGGTTCATTCATTCAACAATCTTGGTCACCAAACTTGCTACTCCATTCACATTATTTGGAAGAGATCAAAGTATTTGGTAAATGGTCCTGAAAATCAAACAAGCTTTATTAGCTTTCCCCTCCGAAGGAGTGGTGAAATGACAGCTCCATCTCCTTTGTGTTGGAAATTCACAAGTTTGTGATTATTTTTTTTTAAAAGGCCATGAGGTCTTGACACAAGTGAAGACAAGTCCAGGCTTGCCAACAGACCTACAGCCCTAAGTTCTTTGCTCTCTGTGAGCCAAGGTATGTTCAAAAGAAAATGGGGACAAGGGTTTGATCTAGAATTCAGGAAATCTGACTAATGCTGGACTCTAATGAAATTCACTCTTCTTATGCATAAAGTTATTTTATTGTTTTATTAGTTGGATGGCCTCTCAAACTTACCCAATAATGTCCCCTTAATAGTAGAAAAGAAAGAATGTCTACTTTGAAGGGCTGTGGCAGAGTAAAAAGCGGTTACCCTAGGGCTACCTTTGAAATTATCTTTCTTAAAAAATAAACAAAACCCAACTATGTTGATTTTACATTCTTCCCCATAATACATTTATTTGATCCAATAGAAAAATCATGTCTAAATTATCTGCCAAGTGAATAACCTTTTCCAGATCATCAAATTAGTGTTCAAGGAAGAAATAATTTGACCATCCATCGTTTTCTCACAGTCACATATATGCTCTTTTGCTAGTCAAACTCCTAACATTCTGAAGATATAGGCACAAGAAAAGTACCTTTATATTGACACAAATCATCACCAGTCACACAACCACACTCAATTACGGCACAAAACAAACTACAAAAGTAGAAGTCCCTTAATATGTCAGACAATCCCACACAGTTATAAAATGCTATTACCGCGCAGCTTCAAGTACGAATAACCTCACACCCGACAGCACGTAGAATCACGCACAGGCAGAAATAACCATACACTCGGCCACTGAGGGACTCCCAGTCCACCCGAAAATATCTCGCGTTGTCTCACAAATATTCACAAGCACCAAAGGGCCTAACAAGGCACACAGAGGGTCTCATGCCAGTCTGACGCTCAGGCTGGTGCCCTGCACCTGCCCCACCGGCGGGTCCCACTTTCTTCTGACATGTGTAAGGCCCCGAGCCCACTCAACACTCGCCTCGGTCTCAGGGGCCAACTGCCCGAGGCGAGCGCGCCCCACGCCTGCGCACTGAGCGCAGGCGGGCTCTCCCAGAAATCCCCGGGGCGCGGCAGTCGGGGCGAGTTAGTTCTAGCAGCGGGGGTCCTCGAATCCAGCGGAGAGTTTGTGGGCTGGGTCTCCTAACGTTCTCGCTGGCCAGCCACAGCCTGCCCGGAGTTGGACTACATTTCCCAGAGCCACCGCGTCCCGAACGCGGCTTCATTTCCGTTTGTTCGCGCGACTTGGGGACCTCGCGTGGGGAGAGGGCTGCGTCTGTGGGAGAGTTTGGCCTGGCTCCTGCAGGGCGGGCGAACCCGAAGCCGGGCTGGGATTCCGGGCACCAGGTCCTGGACCCTGAACTGCACCCTCTGTCGAGGTGAGTATGTCCGGAATACCAGGGTGGAAACGCTCGGAGGAAGCGTCACTGGAATTACGTGGGTGGCCGTGTCTCCTGGTGTTTTGTGTGCGTGTGTGCGCGTGTGTGCGTACGCGCGCGCGCGACAGCCAGCCTGGTATTGGTGACTGTATGGGCGAATGGTCGTGTACTACTGTGGTTTTGTGTGTGTTTGTGTGAGTGTGAGTTGTTTTGACTCTGAGGCTGTGATAGTACTGCTATGACTTTGTTTGTGACCGCGTGCTTACTTGACTGGAAATGTGCTTATGTGACAGTGTAATTGCCTGTGGACTGCGTGCTTATGACTCTGAGGTGTGCGACAGTGTTGTTGTGACAGGGTGTTTGGAAGTGCTTGTGTTACTTTGAGGTTTTGTATGTGTTACTAGGGTTTGCCTGTGACTTCGAAGTGCTACGACACTTTCTGTGACACGAGGTTTGTGATTGCTTGTTTCCTTGACCTGGTACTTGGTTGTGTTTTTCTATCTGATTGGATGACTGTGTGCCGTTTTCATGACTGTATGAAGAGAGTAAAAGTGCTGTTGTGAAAGGTTATTTTGGGCTGTGTGTGTCCCCAACAGGGTGCTTGTGTATGCTTGAGTGATTGTGTGTATGCTCTGTGTATGATTGGGTTTTAAGACTAGATGGTCAGACAGTGTAGCATTAACTTGGTGATTGTGACTCTGGCCGTGTAACTGTGGAAATGTGATTGTGTGTGACTTTGTGAGTTATTTGTATATTTTATAGTCTGTGATCTTATGGGAGTTTAGTGGGGTACAGAGGTAAAATTGCAGTTTGGTAATTTCTGGGGTTCATTCTGTGGCTGAGCCAGCCTATGGATTAAGAATCCCTTGTGGCTTTGTCCTCCTCTGAGGACTTGACTTATTTCTCTTTTGATCACAGTGATTACCACACCCTACCCCCCACCCCCCATTTCACACATTGCCTGTAGTGCTTCATTTTTCATATCCATCCTTAGTTTGCCCTGGGATTGTAGATGTAGCTTCCCTGCTGCTTGCTGGTGCTCTCTCACCTTACAGCATTAAGGGTTTTGGATGCAGAGAAGTGACAGGAAGGAAGAAGTCAGAAATTTGAACCCCTGAATGAAGAGTATTAGTTATTTCTAAGGCACAGATCTGGACTGGAGATGAGAATTTTAGAGCTGATAGCACCTTCAAGACAGGTCACTTGGAAATGTAATGGGATTCCAGGAGTGGGAATACTTCCAGAGAGCGTGCTAGAGGAGTCAGCTTGAGAACCTGTAGCACTCCCCTTCAGGACTCCATCTCCAGCAGACAGTCTTGAATTGAGAAGCAAATTCTAGCCCAAGATGGCTGTGAACTTGGCCCTTCTTTCTAATATAGAAAGTGCAGAACTGTTCTAGTCTCCTTTTGACTTTCCTCTATTAAATGGAGGGGTAGATTGGTGGCGTTCTAATTTAGAGTATACCCTAAGAAAGGCCCAGTATCTCATGATTCTTTTTTCTTTCCCTGAGAATAGCGCCCAGAGGAAGAAAGAATGGCTGTTATACAATCAGAAGCAAGCTCCAAGGTGCGTAGATGTTTTCTCTTTGTTTCGTGAAATGCCTTTGTTTTTTCAGGACATAGGAATCTTTGGGTTTTTTTTTTTTGTTTCTTTATTTTTGGCAGCGTTGGGTCCTTGTTGCTGTGCACGGGCTTTCTCTAGTTGCGGTGAATGGGGGCTACTCTTCGTTGTGGTGTACGTGTTTCCCATTGCAGTGGCTTCTCTCATTGCGGAGCAGGGCCCTAGGCGTGCAGGCTTCAGTAGTTGTGGCATGTGGGCTCAGTAGTTGTGGCTTGGCTCTAGAGTACAGGCTCAGTATCTGTGGCGCACGGGCTTAGTTGCTCTGCGGCATGTGGGATCTTCCCCGACCAGGGCTCGAACCCGTGTCCCCTGCATTGACAGGCAGATTCTTAACCACTCTGCCACCAGGGAAGTCCCGAATCTTTGTTTCTTTTTGAAATTTCCTAGGTAAGCCTTCTCAAATGATGGAGGGGCAAGGCAATTTTCTGTAGATTGAGAGCAAGGAATATGTGCAGTTAATTGTGATAGATGCTTCCCAATAGCGGTTAAATTAAGGAAGAATGGATTTGAGATCCATAAATTTAAAAATGAAGAGCTCTTTTGTGTTATTTCTGACATAGCAGCATTCTGTTTTTTTAACTTTTTAAAATGTTAATTTTCAGAGGTACACAGAAGTGTACCTCTGTACTATCGTATGCCCAACTTAAAAGTTATCACTTGCCAATCTTATTTCAGTTATTCTGCCTTCAGTTCAAAATACCTCCTAATTTGCCTTTTTATTTCTTCTTTGTCTTATGAGTTATTTAGTAACATGTTATTTAGTTTTCAAACATTTTAAGGATCTTCCAGAGGTCTTTCTGCTACTGATTTCTATCTTCATTCCATTTTATTCAGAGAATATACTTTGTATGACTTGAATTCTTTTAAATTTATTAAGATTTATTTTATGACCCAGAATGTGTGGTCTATCCTAGTACATGTTTGTTGTGCACTTGAAAAGACTGTATTCTGCCACTGTTGCGTGGAATGTTCTATACATATCTGCTAGGTCAGATGGATTAGTAGTGTTTAAATCTTCTGTACCCGTATTGAATTTGTTGGATATACCTCTTTCTCTTTGTACAGTAGTTTCTATCAGTTTCTGCTTCATTTATTTTGAAGCTCTGTTATTAGGTACATAAATGTTTCAGATTATATGTCCTAATGTTGAATTGACTCCTTTATCATTATGAAATGGTCTTGTAATATTCTTTGCTCTGAACATTTACTTTATCTGATATTTAATATAGGCACTTCAGCTTTCTTTTCATTAGTGTTAGCATGGTATATCTTTTTCTATACTTTTACTTTTAACCTATTTGTGTTCTGATAAAGTACATTTCTTGTAGGCAGCATTTAGTTGGATCTTGTGTTTTTATCCAGTTTAACAATACCTGTCTTTTAATTGGAGTGTTTTTACCATTTATGTTTAGTGTGATTATTGGTATACTTTGGGTCAAATCTGTCATCTTTCCATTTATATTTGTTCCATCTCTTCTTTATTTCTTTTTCCATATTTTCTGCTTCCTTTTGGATTGAGAGAAAGAGTTTAAAAATAACAATACCAACATTTTTACTAATCTTATGAATATAGAAAACAACCAAGACTTCTTGGAGTTCAATAGGATATAACCCACTAAGGATCTATAATCAAATTACTGTGTTTTTAAAGTCGCCTATAATAACACCTTTCATATAGATAAGTCATCAACTTGAGAGACACAGGCTCATTTGTTTCACCTTGCTTTCTACTTTTAGGGATTGTTTTCCCACCACTTTGATTTAATTTTGTTTTAAAATTAAATAGGATATTTACATATTTCTAAAATCAAAACTGTAGATCAAGGTGAATTTAGAGAAGTCTAGCATCCATTCCTATCTCTTCCACCTTGTTTTTCTTCCCTCTGTAGATAACTACCTGTGCTTCTCTTTGGTTTATTCTTCTATTTTTCTTTCAAATGATATATATATATATATATATATATATGTATATATGTTTATGTGTTTGTATGTATATGTATGTCTTTTTTATCTTCATTCTTAGTCAAAAAGGAGCATTCCTTGTATGCTGTTCTGCATTTTCCTTTTTTTTCCTCACATATTTAATGTATCCCAGAGATCACTGCATAAGCAGCCTATAGAGATCCTCCTCATTCTTTTTAATAGCTTCATTTTATGTTGTGTGGGTATACTGCTTTATTCAGCCAGTCTCCTACAGGTGGGCATTGGTGGTTTTTTCCCCAGTGTTTTCTTGATAACTGTGTATATTGTCTCTATGGTTTATCTTTGGAGCAAATTTCTAGAAGTGGCCTACTTTTCGTTTATTTTAATGCTTTTGACATAAATTCTACCCAAATCACAACCTTAAGTAATAATAAAATTGGTCCATTTCCTCATTTTTCCCCTTTCTTACTTTTTTCTCCATTACCCAAATTTTCAAAAAAAAGTCTTAAGAGTCTGTCTTTATACTGTTAAATATTCTTTTTTCTCTGAATTTATTGAGAATTTCTCTTTTTAACCATAACATACCCTTGTTTTAAATTTCAGGAAGCTATTATTTCCTAGTTTTATGACATCAAAGTAGTACATGTTTGTTGGAATGATTTAGAAAATACAAAAGGAAACAAATAAGGAAGAAAATAAAAATTACTCAGAAACCCTCCTTTGGAATGAATCTTAGTTCATATTTGGAATCTATCCTTCAAGTCTTTCTTTTTTACTTCTTATTATGGAAAAATTCAAACATATGCAAAGCTAAAAGTACAGTGTAAGGCACCCCTGTGTACTCTACCCATCACTCAGCTTCAACAAATATCAGTTTAAGGCTAAACATGTTTCATCTATGGTTCTACTACTCTCTCCCCCGACCCAAAAATGCATGGATTATTTTGAAGTAAATTCCAGATATATAATTTCATTCACAAGTATTTTAGTGGGTGTTTCTAAAATATAAGGACTTTTTATTTTAAAAACAAAACCACAGTGTCATTACTATTAAAAAGAAAAAAAGAACTCAGTACTCTCTTAATGTCATAAAATAGCCAGTTAGTGTTGTTTTCCCCATTGCCCATAGATAATTTTTTATGGTTTGTTAGAATCAAGATCCAAACAATGAGCTCGGTGCTTGTGATGACCTAGATGGGTGGAATGGGGGGTGGGGGTGGGGGTGGGAGGGAGGTCCAAGAGGGAGGGAATGTAGGTATACATATAGCTAATTCACTTCATTGTATAGCAGAAACTAACACATTGTACAGCAGAAATTAACACAACACTGTAAAGCAATTATACTTCAATAAAAAAAAAAACCTGTCCAAAAACAAGATCCAAAGAATGTCTGTTTAATGTAATAAGAAGATATATTTCTTATATCTTTCTTTTTCTCTTTTCTTTCAGTTTTATTTGTTCCAGAAACAGAGTTTCTTACAGAGTTACCCATATTCTGGATTTTGTTGATTGCATATATGTGGTGTTATTTAACATGTTCCTTTAACCCTGTATTTCTTGTAAACTGGCATTTGTAGAGGCTTGATCAGGTTCAGGTTTTTTGTGTTTTTGCTTGTTTGTTTTATGCTAATCCTTCATACATAATGATATATACATCTATGAAGTAGTGAATATTTGTTTTCCTTTATGTGATGTTAGCAGCCATTGATAATCTTTATTTGGAATCCATTATTTTATCAGAAGTCACAAAATATTATTTAATTCTGTCATTTCTTCTGCATTTATTAGCTGGGATACTTCTGTAAAGGGAGAGCCATCCTCTCATCAATGTCTTGGTTACTCTGAAGTATAGCTTATGCAAAAAAAGTAGAATAAAAGCTTGATTTTACTCTCATTTTTCAGCATCTTCCAAAGTTTATTGTGTGTTTTCCTTTTAAATTATCATTATGAACTTGTAGATTCAAATATATTTGGTATGTTTCAGTCTATAGCAGTTATTCTATATTATATTCTATATATATTATATTCTATATAATATATAATATATATAATATTTATATAATATAATATTATATTATATAATATTATATGTTATATATATTCTTATTAATACTCAAACTGTCCATCTGTTGCCAGTGGGATCCTCTTTACTACCTCCGATTTGGCTCCTTTTGAATTCCTTTTTATTACTGTTGGAGTTTGTGGTATATTCCAAACTTTCTGGTGTGACAAGATGTTCTAGGCCCATCTTGTCCATTTTCCTGTGTTAAACATGAAATCAGCCACTTCTCTGTGGAGCCCTGGTTCCTTTTAGTGAGAAGTGGTTTTAAGAAGCCACAATTAGGATAGTTGGAGTTCTCATTGCTTCTGGTTGTTATTGCTTGTAGGTCTTTACAGAGTTGGTTAAATATGTATTTTTTAGAAGGAGAAAAATACATCCTGAGTTTATAATGATATTTCCAATTGAATTTAAAGGTTATAGAGTTTTTCTTGATTTTTACATTCGTATTTCTTTTTGTACTCTGAAAATCTTTATTCTTAATAACATTAAGATAAATACATACTCATTGATGTATGTGTGTGTAATCATTTCAGAATTGTCTGTTTTAGAATAACAATGCCAATATTATTAATAATCTCTTTTATTTTATAAAACTTTTGTTAATAATACTTAATAAATTTATTAATATTAATAATAGTATAGTTACTGAAAAACAGCTATTTGGTTATCTGTTATTAGTTATTTGGTCTGTAGGTTATATTGCACTAGGAATCTAATGTCAAATGTACGTATTTGAAAATTCCTTGAAATAACCACTTCCCTTCTGTGTTTACCCTGCTAGTATTATGAACAGGTAAGTTTGTTTCACTTTGCTTTCGGTTCTTAGGGATTTTTTTCCAGTTTGATTTAATTTTGTCTTAACAGTTATACAAAACATACTCACAGTTCCAAAGTCAAATGGATTCTATTTGATACCACCTTATAATGTTTTGTGTGTGTTCACGAGAGATATTGAGCTAAAATTTTTTTCTTGCAATATTTTTGTCAGGTTTTGATGTTACGGGTTTTTTGCCTCAAAATGTAAAGGAGATTGTCTACTCCTTTTCTTATTTTCTGAAAGAGTTTGTGAAGGAATAGTATTATATCTGCCTTAAATGTTGGTAGAACTTACTGGTGAAGCCATCTGGGTCTTCTCTGTAGACAGGGTGTTTTATTTTGTTTTACTAAAAATTCGATTTCTGTAATATCTATGGGGCAGTTTATATTTTCTATTTCTTCTTGTGTGACTTTTGATAATTTGTGTTTTAATGAATTTGTCCATATCGTTCATATTGTCAAATTTATTGGCATAGGGTTGCATTATCCTTTTAATGCCTGTAAGATCAGTATTCTCTTCTCCATATTGGTAATTTTTTTTCTTCATAGACTTGCTAGGAGCTTATCAACTCTATTAATCTTTTGAAAGAACAAGTTTTTTGCTTTGTTGATTCTCTGTTAAAATCCATTTTGGATCAATTGTGGATTTTGTGTTTATTTCTATTATTTATTTTCCTCTTACTTTGGGCTTCATTTGTTCTTCTTTAACCAGCTCCTTAAGGTGGGAACTGATGGTACACATTCCTTTTTTTCTAGCATTTAAAGCTATAAATTTTCCTTTAAATACTGTTTTTGCTGCAGCCCACAAAATTTGGTAAGTTGTGTTTTTATTGTCATTCAGTTCAGCATATTTTTTAATGTCTTTTGTGATTTCTTCTTATGAGTTATTTAGAAGTGTGTTTAATTTGCAAATATTTGGAGGTACTACTAGACCTCTTACTGTTATTTCTAATTTAATAGTGTGTGGACAAAGACCAGAAAATATACTCTGAATGATTCAAATTTAAAATATTTTTGATACTTTGTTTCTTTCCCACACCTGACTTAGTGCCTAGCCATGCATTGCAGTATCCTAAGGAGTTGCAGTCCAAGGACTCAGGCCTCCCAGCCAGCCATGCTCTTATGCACATCTGCCTTCCTACCACAAGTGCCTCCATTATGATACCTCTTTATCAGGCATCGACTTCCTTATCGTGTATATGGAGGCAAACCTTGAAGATACTTTTTCTTCACTGTGACTCAGTACTCAATACTTTTCTACTCCTAGCCCTTCCCCCATCTCCCTCTCCATGAAGTGGGAGGGGTCTTTTGTTTGGTACTCTCTTGGCAGTGAGATGGTTCCATAAATCTGGGTTTATCCATTAGACCTTCTCTAGGTGCTGTTCCATGGGGGAAAATGGAAGAGTGGGGAAGTCAGCGCTGTCTCTGGGTTAGCCTCTTGCTTATACTAGCTGATTAGTAAGTGATTAAACATTAAAGGCTTGACTGGTACTGTCATTTGGCTGTTGTCTTCGTCAGCTTTTCTGACAACCAGCAGGTCAGCTCTATCTAGCACAGCTCAGCTCTTGACAGTTGAGTGTGGTATTCTTGACAGTCGGGTATGGTATCAGTTATCACATGGTACTTGATAGTGTTGTGTAAATCCTCTATATTGTTACTCTTTTTTTTTTTTTTTTTTTTTTTTTTTTTTTTTTGCGGTACGTGGGCCTCTCACTGCTGTGGCCTCTCCTGTTGCAGAGCACAGGCTCCGGACGCACAGGCTCAGCGGCCATGGCTCACGGGCCGCTCCGTGGCATGTGGGATCTTCCCGGACCGGGGCACGAACCCGTGTCCCCTGCATCGGCAGGCAGACTCTCAACCACTGCTCCACCAGGGAAGCCCTGTTACTCATTTTTAAGAATCTACTTGTTGTATCAATTACTGAGAGAAAGATGTTAAAACTTCCAAATCTGACTGTGGATTTGTCTCTTTCTTCCTTTAGTTCTTTCAAGTTTTACTTTATATATGTTGATACTCTTTTGTTATATCTTACACATTTATGATTGCTGTGTTTTCTTGATGAATTTATCATTTATTGCCAGTGTTACTCTTTGTCTATGTTGCCTTATATTAATACAGGTACACAAGCTTTCTTATGCTTAGTGTTTGTATGGTATATATTTCTGCAGTTAACTTTTTTTTAATCTTTATTGGAGTATAGTTGCTTTACAATGTTGTATTAGTTTCTTGCTTTCTCCATTTAACTGTTAACCCATCTGTTTATGTTTAAAGTGCATTTCTTGTAAAGAGAATACAATTGGAATTTGCTTTTTTATCTTTCCTTGACATTGTCTTTTTATTGGAATAGTTGAACTGTTTACCTTTAAGTTAAGTAAAATTTAGTTTAAGCCCTGCCAGGGACGGGAGCATCCATATACATGTCTTTTATGAAGAACTTGGCACTTTTTGGAGTTTAATTCATTTAAATGTATTTGTGTCTTCAGCTCTGTGATAAATTTTTTTTTAATTCTGAATTTACATCTTATCTGAATTCTTTTTTTATCGTCACGATGGGCACAGTTATCTATTGTAGCTGGAAGAAGTGGAATTTCTAATTAAATATTTATTGATCACCTATATCAATGATTCTCTGTAGGGGCAGTGACTTTCCCTAGGGATGTTTTCGAAATATAGCTGGGTTCTTTTGAATGTTTAAATAACTGGGTTGAGGGTGAAGGCTTCTGGCTTTTGAAGGACTGAAGCAAACCATGGATCTAGATCACAGCTTAGAAAGCTTTTCTGTAAAGGGCTAGACAGTACATATTTTAGGCTTTATGGGCCATATGGTCTCTCTTGCACCTGTTCAACTCTGCCATTATAGTGTGAAAGTAGCCAAAGACAGTATATAAGTGAATGAATATAGATGTGTTCCAGTAAAGCTTTATTTTTAAAAATAATTGGTGGGCAGTAGTTTGCCAACTTTTAGATGTCCTGAAGTGCACAACAAAGAAATTGTCTGTGACCTGCAAAATGAGGACCATAGCTGGGGGAAAAATGTGTTTATAATTATCTGGGTCTGGCACCTCTCACGTAAAGCATTTTTTGCCTGATTTTTTTGAATTGCTGCACTTATCTATTTTACTATTATTGCATGGTTTTACTGTCAGCTAAACCTTCCAGGAACGCTACCATAGTTTGATTGAGAAAAGATTGTACTTTGTTTTATTCAGAAATTTACTGAGTTTTTTTAAACCATTTAAAAAAGTTACAGCACTGATGGCAACACTGCTTGTGATAAGACTTGCTAGTATCACATACTTGTAGAAGTCTTCATTTGTAGGTAATGCATTTCATTGATTCTACACACACATACACACACATACATACATCTATGGCCTTTATTTTAAAATGTCAACTATAAATAAAAGATGTCAACCATATTAAGTTGAATATTGTAATCTTATAAATCTAAATGTGTTCATTTTAAGTAGTTGTAAGCCTAAGTATTTAACTATTGGAGCCTTCTATGTAGTTGTGTATGGTCATTAACATATTAAAGTTTAACAGTTGGTCATTATCTCTGTTTTTGGTATAATGTATATGTGTTTTATTACCTATAAGTTTCATTTCAGAAATAGTAAAGAAGTTGTAAATGTTTCCTCTTTGTATATAGAGAGAGCATTGAGTTTGACCAGGGTAAGAATCACCACCTGTATCTCCCCTGCTTAGTGTATATTTGGGGGATGGGAGAAAGAGACAGGAAGAGGAGAACAACAAAGATAACTCTAACTTACCCATTTGGAGCTTTGCAAAAAGCATGGTCTCATGGTTCTGTTTCTCCCCCCCAGTACTGCCTTTTCCAGACTCTGTGCTTCTCTAAGATAGGAACCCAGAAGATGATTGATCATTTCTTGCAGCTGTAAAAACCATGGCTCAGGTAAATCAGTGTTTCCTTGTGCCCTCTTTAAATAATCACTTTTTTACAGAATATGTGCATGTTTGCATTCCTTATTCCTAAAAGTTCCTTCCTGACTCACCCCATTCATGAGTGTGCTTTCCAGTTTTTTCCAGTCTTATAAGTGATAGTGTCTTCCCTAAGTATGTCTTTCTAATCTAACCTATATTCACATACTTATGCAAAAGTCCAATGAGCATCTTTGACTGGGAACACTGATACAGCAAAAGCAGAGTCCCTGATTTTTTAAGATTTGTACATACCACCCATGAGAAAACTTTGACCTTCTCTTTAGACCTACATTTCCTGGTTAGACAAGATAGGATTTGGTCTTGACTGGGCTTAGTGTCCATACATGGCAAACCTCGTGCTTTGTGAGCTTTTAAGATAAGGAACATATTAGGGATTGAATACAGAGAGATCAGGGATCTTCCCTGGGAATCCGTGATTGACGAATACCAGTAACATGGATCATTTTAAGATTCAACATTTTGTGCTAATCTTGAATGTGTAAGTTTAGATTATCTTTTCTACCTTTCTGTTGCTTAGCATAAAGAAAAGGTAAGTTTTTAAGTGATTAATAGTAACAAGAAAGATGATTATTCACGTGATGATGCCGTTGAGAATTATAAACTACCAAAAGTAAAAAATGCTTACAAGGTTTTTATGTAACCTAAAGTGTTCAGTGATGCACACTTATTAAGTCAGATACATTCATTATATGGAGCTATTTTACAGTCTATTAAAAATACTTACTAAATTATTGGTAACCAGGAAAATGCTTATGTAATATTCTGATATAATGGTGAACCTGAGGTTTCAATAAATTCTTTAATTTTATGCAAATCTTATAAGATAGAGATTTTATAAGGTTTTACAGAAAACTATACCAAATATTTACTTTCTTTAATAGAGAGGAAGAGAAACTTGCATTTGTTGAGAATGCATGATATGTAAGATACCTATTGTACAGGGTGCTTGTGTATGCTATTTCTTTCAATTGGGACATTGCATTTACTTTATTAATTCTCAGATTTATGTGTAAAATGAGATATTCTATATGCAGGAAATATCTACAGCAACAGGCATAAAAAGGAACTTCAGAAGCACCAATTTCTTTAGTGTCTTATCCATGTAAGAGGCTTCCCAGCCTATTCTATATGCAGGAAATATCTACAGCAACAGGCATAAAAAGGAACTTCAGAAGCACCAATTTCTTTAGTGTCTTATCCATGTAAGAGGCTTCCCAGCCTATTTGCTCTGTTACCTTCTTCGTTGAGAGCTCTCTATCATCTCCCCTTCCATTGAAAAAATATTTTATTTCCACAACTAGTATTATGTTTATGTTTCAGAGATCAGTGATGTTCAGGGATGTTGCCATTGACTTCTCTCAGGAAGAGTGGGAATGCCTGGACTCTGCTCAAAGGGATTTGTATAGAGATGTGATGTTGGAGAACTATAGTAACTTGGTGTCACTAGGTAAGGATATCTACCCCTAGTATTTCAGGATCTACCTTTGGAATGGCTGCTTTCTTTTCTGTTATTTCAATGTTGTTTTTAAGTGATTAACTGAATTTCTTATTATTTTCCAAGGAATAGTTTCAAATTACTGGAAGTAGACATGGATGGTTTCATTGGGCACATTTATCTTCTCCAGCCTTCAAATATAATTGCCTGTCTTCCTTCTGTCTTGATTTTCCCATCTAAATGATGACTTTAGTCTTTGGACTCTTCAAGTCGCTGGAATATAATTGTCTCTTGCCCCTTCTCTTTCCCCCTGTAACAACCCTTTTATGTAAACTTGGGAGTCATTTTCTTTCCAGATTTTTTTTTATATTTAGATTTATATCATTTGTCTCCGTTCTTTAAAATGTACTCATTTATTCAAAATATATTTATTTATTGAGGGGCCTATTCTATGCCAATGACTGTAGTAGGCATTGGAGAAATAGGTTCCTATTCTGCTGAAACTTACATTCTTCTGGGAGAAATACAAAATAAATAAGGAAACAAAAATATATGTGTATGTGTGTGTATATTTATGTGCATATATTTATTTAGTTAATAAATATAAAAATTGCAGGTAGCAATAAACAGTATGAATAAAGGTGAAGTAGAATAGGCAGAGAAAGAACTAAATGGGGAATGGGGGGTAGGTTATTTTAGATAGGTAGATTTTGTAGAAACCTCTCTAAGAAAGTAATATTTGAACAAAGACTTTACCAAAGTAGGGGCATGAGTCAGGCCAGTATCTGGAGGAACAGTATTCCAGGCAGTTGGAATAGTAGGTGTAAAGGGCTTGGGCTGGGCATTAACTTTGTAGGATGAACAGAAAAACATATCTAAAGAAAAGTGAATGATAGAGTAATAAGAAATAAGGATAGTTAAAGAATAGAAAAAAAGGAGTTGAAATTTTATTCTCTAAGGTGGTGCCCTCTGAATCCTGGCCGAAGCAAATGCAAATTCTCTCTGGAGGAAAGTAAGAGGGCTTTTAGAATTCTCACAAATTAATCAACAAAAGATGAGCTCACAAAGATCATCAAACCCACGAGGAAACAGGTCACAGGTGAGTTGATAAGTAATCTAAGGAAACAGCAGATCGCATGGTAAAAGATTTAACATATTGGAATTTTTAAATGTAAATATAAACTATTGGTGAAATACTTAAATAAACTAAATTACACAAATGAAAAGCAATAAAAGATTTTTATAAAGGAACAGATGTGAAAGAGAACTAAATCGAACATTTCTTAAGGTTCTGTTCTTTTTAAAAATAATTATTCTAAGGTTGATAATTTGCATGAAAATTATTCTCTTTATAAAAAGACATCATAAAGAAAGTAAATGACAAGCCGTGAATTGGGTGAAGATAATTGCAATGCATATTGACAAGAATTAAGTTAGTATCTAGAATACAAAAAGCTCCTATAGATGGTTAAGAAAAAGGTAAATAACCTTTTTGAAAATTGGGTAAAAGACATTTATAGGCAGTTCAAGGAAAAGGAAATGCAGATAGCCAATAATCATGAAAAACTGTTCAACCTCACTAGCAATCAGGAAATGCAAATTAAAACCACAGTGAGATAATTATTTCACACGCCCTAGATTGGCAAAAATTGAGAAGTATGACAGTACCAAGTGTTTACAACTTTTAAATGCAGAAGTGCTATATACCTCATTATTCATAAAAGCCAAAAAGTGGAATGACCCAAATGTCTATCAGCTGATGAATAGATGAATAAAATTGATATATCCTTACAATGGAATATTAGTCAGCAATAAAAAAGAATGAAGTTCTGATACATACTAAATACGGATGAACCTTGAAAACATGCTAAATGAACGAAGCCAGACACAAAGACTACATATTGTATAATTCCATTTATATGAAATGTCCACAATAGACAAATCCATAGAGACAGGAAGTAGATTAGTGGTTGCCCAGCACTGGGGTGGGAGCTGGGAGGTGAGGGTGGATTGGAAAATGAAAATAGGGAAATTGAAAATGACTGCCAATAGGTATGGGGTTTCTTTTTGAGGTGATAAAAATGTTATAAAATTTGATTGTGGTGATTATTGTACGATTCTATGAATATACTAAAAACTGTTGAATTGTATGTACTCTAAATGAATGAACTGTAGGTATATGAATTGTATGTGAGTAGATCTGTTTTTGTAAGTGTTCTGCACCTTACTGCTATCAGTATCAATTGGCATAATCACTTTGGAAAAATATATAGAAATTATTTCTAAACTTTTAGAAAAGTATTTATTTTTATTTATTTGGTTACGCCAGGTCTTAATTGCAGCACACGGGATCTTCATTGTGGCATGCAGGATCTTTAGTTGCAGCATGTGGAATCTTCTAGTTGTGGCATGCGGGCTCTTAGTTGCAGCATGCGGGATCTAGTTCCCTGACAAGGGGTGGAACCTAGGCCCCTTGCATTAGGAACATGGAGTCTTAACCACAGGACTACCAGAGAAGTCCCTATTTCTAAATTTATATGCACTTTGGAAATAGCAGGAGTCCTTTTAAAAATTCCAGATCCCAGGCCACATCCCAGACCAATTAAATCACAATCTATGGACACAGGACAGAGATATTATTTTTTGGAGTTCCCTAGGTTGTTCAAATAAATGTTCAGCCATGTTTGATAACTACTGTAATATGATATTATCTGAGAATTTATTTTTGAAATTTAATTGTTATTGCCAGTATGCTTGGATTTATTTCTCTCCTATTTTATGCTTTTGGATTACTCTCTTGATCTTCTTTGTTTCCTTTTAAAATCTTTCCTTAATCAGGATGGGTACAGTTTTTTTGTTTTTTGTTTTTATTAAACTCCACTTCCTCCCTTGTTTAGTTTGGAAGGTATACACTATTTGTATGCTTTTACTGGTTATCTTTAATTTTTTATCACATACATTTTATTCATCTTAATGCAAATGCAGTTTTGTAGTTTTTTTAAATTATGATGTTTGAAAAAATATACATTTTTAATGGAAATTAAATATTTTAATAGATATTAATTGTTTTTATTAATAATAAAACATATTCAAACCACATATAATATTTGGTCTGCATACTACTTTGTAGAGGTCTTGTAATAAACTATATGCCTCACTCTCATCCCTAGGATTTCAAGGTCAACAAGTTAAAAAACACAGATATCAAGGACTGTATCTACCTTGAAATAAATTGGTGGCTGCTGTGGCAGTGAATTGAGGTTTATAGAGAGATGTGATATTTTTATCTCGATGTCAAATACATATTTTATTTTCACAAAATTCTTGTCAGGCGTGTACCAGCAGTATATGACTTACTCTTTCTCTACACTTTGACCAACACTAGATATCATCACTTAAAAATATTTGTAAATTTGTAGATAAAAAATTGAATAACATATTGCCGTGATTACTGGTGAGTTTAAATATTTTGAGAGTATTTCTGCCTGTTTTGGTCATTTAATCATTATCATTATTGTTTGTGTCACTTAACAAGTACATACTTAAGAAAGCCTATAGTTAATGTCTCCCTTCTCCCAGGACAATATAAAGAATCTTAGAATGTTTTAACTTTGGTTAATCTTTCCTATTTAATATGTTATTGTTGGCTAATATTTTAGTTCTGTTTTCTTTTAACCTCCCAAAATGGGCATTATTTTTGTTTTACAAAATGGCAATATTTGGTTGTAGATTTATTCACATGAATATCCTTTTATTTGCACACTATTCACCTTCCATCATACCTTCATACTGCGATCATTTTATTTATCATGAAATACATTAAGCAAGACCTATTGTTAGTAAATACTCTTCATTTATATTTCTGTTGCAATATAACCTTGTTTCATCTTCATTCTTGCCTGATGATTTAACTGGGTTTGGAATTCTATACTGACAATTATTTTTTTCTCAGCACTCTGTAGATATTATTCCACTGTCTTCTGGCTTCTGTTGTTGCTCTTGAGAATTCTACCATCTGTCTCGTTGTTCCTTTTGTAAGTAATCTGTATTTTCTCTCTGGCTGTTTTAAGATTTTAATATAATTGATTATATTGTTTTATTTCTAGAACTTGTTATTTTCCCTCTCCCCTAGATCTTACTTTTCTTCTATATATTCTCTTCCTCATGGTTTTGATTTTATATTTTCATATATTTTAAGCATTTATATTACATGTATCATTCAACAATTACAATTTCTGGGGAACCGGTCTAATTCTGCAGTTTCTTGCAAGCATAGGGGCTCTTGTGTAATGATGAATTATCCATAGCATTTTTTCTTCTTTTCATTGAGAGTCTAGGGCAAGACAAAAATGTACCTTGTCATTTTCCTTTGAGATCAGATGGATTTTTCTTTTCCTTTCTCTGAACTGTAGGCCTTGGACAGTTCTGATTTTGTGAAGAGGTTCAGTGCTAGTCCTTGACGTTTAGTGGGCCCAAGGCTTTTTGTCTCTTGGGTTTTTTTTTCATTCCAGTAAAGTATAAACTTTTAGGCAATTGAAGTCAACAAATGTCCTGAGGGTAGCTGTGACTTCAGAGCATGCTGACCTCTAGTATCTGATGATCTCTTCATTTTGCCCCCTTTGGATCTGCTTTATTTTCCTTTAAGCATGGCATACTTGTAAAAGGGTATTTGATATATATTATCTAGCATTTCATGGTGTTTTGGGGAAATCTGATGCACCATTCACATACTTGCAATATTGAATCCTTCTTTCTTTGAACATGCTATATCTACTTTTCTTTTTATGTCCTTCTGTAAAGTTTCATTGCCTTTTTAAAAGGTCTTGCACATTTATTGTTAAGTAATTTCCTCAGTACTTTATAAATTTTGTTGATATTATAAATAGAAATATTTTGTTCTCAGACAAAAATCATATATATATGCATACATATATAGGTAGAGCAAAATATTGCTTTCTGTAAATTGATAATAACCTTATAGAAATATCTAATAGTTTTGTGATGGATCATTTTGGATTTCTAGGTAATTTTGCTCTCTACATATAATGTGTGATCCCTTTCTTTTCTGTTTGTACCATTTTGTGAAAACTAATCAGTAGGAGCTGAGTATTTGACTGTATCACAATTTGAAAACAATTATTGTTTTTTTTCAAACTTTATTGGGAGTGCTTCTAATGTTTAATTTTAAATTTTTTTATTACGTATGTTTCTGTCGGTTTCTGGTAAATACCCTTAATTAGGTTAAGGGAGAGCCATTAGAGTTTTTAATAGACGGTCTTAAAATACATTTTCTGATGTTGAACTTTTTCTGCATTTGTGGGGTAAACCTTATTTGATAATGATGTATTAGTCCTTAAATACACAGCTGGATTCTATGTTGCTAATATTTTCTTTTAAAAATTTACCTATGTTTGTTTGTGAGATTGGATTAGTTTTCCACAGACTGGACTGTTTGTGAGCTTTCTTTGTCCAGTTTTGTTACCCGTTCATTTAACTTTGTAAAATGACTTGGGTGGATTTCCATGTTTTTTTATGTTCAACAACAGTTATATATGATCTTGCCAATAATACCATCAGTCATCAGTATCTGTTGCTTTTTAGGAGCACAGACATTGAACTCAAATTTTAAGTTCTTTAACAAGTGGCCCAAATGGTCAATTATTGAAATCAATCAAGATCTCTAAAACAAAGGAGCCTCAGTGTGGGGAGACAGCCTGATTCAGCCTGCCTCTTTATCTAATCATGTGCCTGGCAATGTGTTTATTGGATCCAGACATGGTTGAAGTGAATGCCTTGACAGTCAAAGCTTAAGTCATACACTTGCATTACAAAAAAGAAAAAAAAAAAGCCAACTGTAAGGCTTAACACTATAGGAAGGCATGGAGAAGAGTTGCAGAACTTCTGTGCCCTCTCCAGGTGCACCACCCTTCTAGCACTTCAATGTGTTCACTGACCCAGAAGCTCTCTGAACCCCTCCTGTTAGGGTTTTTCATGGAGGCTTCATTATGTAGGCATGATTGATTAACTCAGTGGCCATTAGCAATTAATTCAAATTCCAGCCTCTCTCCCTTTTTCAGAGGTGGGGAGTGGCTGAAAGTTCCAATGCTTTACTTACATGGTTGGTTCCCCTGGCAACCAGCTCCTTTCCTTGGGGGCTGTCCAAAACTCACCTCATTAACATAAACTCATGTGGTTGAAAGGGACATGTTATGAATAACTAAAAACATTCTTTTTACCTTTAGCACTCAGGAAATTCAGAGAGTTTAAGGAGTTTTCTCCCAGAAAACAGGGACAAAGTCCAAATATACTGCTTCTTACTATATCACAATATTATAGTCCTCTACTTTGACTGTGGATTTATCAGTTTCTCTTTGTAAGGCTATCAATTTTTGCTTATTTACTTCAGAGCTAAGTTGTTAGTTGCCTAAGGCCATGACTGTTCTGATTCCTCTTGCCTGACTCTAAGATGATTGCCCTGAGCTGATTTCACTGGAAACTGATAAAGAACTTCTACAAACTTAAGCTTCATCAATCTACCTCCCTGCACCCATAGTTATTCTGCCTCTTTTCCTATTATCATAGATGAATTTCTGTGCCTTTATCTAAGTCCAGTACCTCCACTTATATACTAAATGCCAGTCCTACTCATCTGTTTGAGGACATTGTTGAAGTGATTGCTCTCTTAGTCTCCTGAAACACCAGCTTGTCTATATCTGTTATAATCATTTTTATCAGCATGTTACCAAACTCAGGTTCGGCTATTCACCACTCGAAAGCTAATACTTGAAAGACAAGTGTTGATTATAAAAGAAAAGGTTGCTTTATTCAGGAGGCTTGCAACCTGGAGAGAAGGAGGACTTGTGTCCCAGAACCAACTCCGAAGATTCTGCTTGGCCATGAAAGTTTTTAAAGGGATAAAAGGGGAAACGATCTTAGTTAATCATTAAGGTACGGGGTCAGATTCCTAGTCATTTTCCATTACGTGCAGACTTACTGACTCTTGTGATCGTCCTTGAGATGCTATCTTGTTCATGTAGTTTGCTCGTGGGATTACTGAAAGGAAGGCTGGGGAAAGGATCTTGTCATCCGTTAATTACTTATTCTTCATTTCTGCTTCTTTAAGGAAAGAATCAACAGATTAGGCAGGGCATTGTGTGATCAGTAGATTTCAAAGGTGTGATTGGGCTGGAGGTTAGTTAAGCATGGGGGCATCTGGTGTAAAAGTTAGTTAAAATATAGCTTCACTGAAGTGACAAGGCAAAAGGCCTTCTGCAAAGTGCTGGTTCCTGCAAAGAGTTGTTTCTTGCAGAGAGCTACTTAAAAGCACACAAACATGTAACTTCACTCATCTTAAAAGGAAAAACAAAACAGACACAAATCTCTAAACACATATTTTCCTCTTGCTACAGCCCTATTTCTCTGCTACTTTCTACAACAAAACTTCTCAAAAGAATTTTCCATGCTCCCTACCTCCAGCTCTTCTCCCATGCTCTCTTAAATCTGCTTCAATCAAAATTTATCCCCATTTCTCCACCGAAACTATCTGGTGAAGATCACTAGTATCCTCCATATCACTAAAGACTTTGTTAAATGAGAAGTCACCATTTTTTTTTTTTTTTTGGCTGCTCCTTCTTAATCTCCTTTGCTAGTTTCTTCTCATCCACCTGACCTCTAAATGTTGAAGTGCTCGAGGGTTCAATCCTCAAACTTCCCTTATCTTTTCTTCCCTTCTCTTCCCATCTCTTCTGTATCCAAAGGCTCCCTGGATGATTTCATCAAATCCCATAGTTTTAAGTGTCATCTATTTGTCGACGATTCCCAAATTTATAAATCTAATCCATGTATGTCCCCAGAACCCCATATACGCCTGTTTACTCAACATCTTTACCATGGAAAGTCCAAAACCAAATAGTTCAAAACCAAACTCTTGATATTCTCTCCCAAACCTTCTATTATAATGAGAAGTTCTCAGTAAACAGCACATTTATTGTTCTGGATGCTCAGGCAAAATACTTAGAGTTTTCTTTGACTTTTCTCTTTCTTATTGCATGTCCAATCCATCATCAAATCCTCTTCATTCAGAATATATCCAGAATGCAATGACATCTCACTTTCTCCACCCCTTCCTCCACACTCTAGCCTGAGCCATGTGGATTATTGCTATAGCCTCCTAACTTCTATCCACCTAGCTTCTGTATTTTCCCACTGACTTTTTTTTTTTAATTTAAACAAAATAACCAGAAGGATCATTTTTAAGCAAAGTCAGAGTTTGTCATGCTGCTTCTCACAACCTTCCAGTGACTCCCCATCTCAGGGTAAAAGATTTCTTAAAATTGCTAAGACTAAGATTTCCTTGTCTTTTTCCTTTGGCTCCAGAGGATTTTTTTCCTCCCTCTGAACTGTAGGCTTTGGATGGTTCCAATTTTGTGAAGAGGTTTATTTCTAATCCCTGACCTATTATTGGTCCAAGGCCTTGTCTCTTAGATTTTTTTTTTAATCATTAAGATTCAAATGTAGGCCATTGAAGACAGCAAATGTCCTGAAGATAGCTGTGACTTCAAAACATGTTTACCTCTCTAGTTTCTGTTTTTTATTTCATTGTGTCTCCTGTGGATCTTCTTTACTTTCTTTTATGCTTGGCTTACTTTTAGAAAGTGGTTTGTCATGTTTTATCCAACATTTTTTTGTGTGTTCTTCAGGAAATCTGATGCACCATTACATATCAGGTGTATCCACTGTCACAGTCATAATATACAACAGTTGCTTTACACCCTTAAAATCCCTCATGCTGTCTCTTTGTTGTCAAATCCTTCCTCCTTCCAACCTATGAAAACTGACCTATTTTCAGTCCTACAGTTTTGCCTTTTCCAGAATATTATACAAATGAGAATCAAAATTTATAGCCTTTGGGTTCTGGCTTTTTTCACTTAGTAAAATATATTTAGGATTTATCTATATTATTGCATAAATCAATAGTTTGTTTCTGTTTATTGCTGAGTATTGTTCCATTGTATGGAAATACCAGAGTTTGTTGATTCACTCACCTTTTGAGGGACATTTGGGTTTCCATTTTTTTGGCGATTGTATATAAAGCTACTATAATTTTTGGTGTACAGATGTTTATCTGGATATAAGTGTAAATACCTATGATTGCTGGATCATATGCTGCATATATGTTTATCTTTATAAGAAACAACCAAATTGTTTTTCATCATGGTTGTACTGTTTTGCATTCCCATTATGTGATGTATGAGAATTTTGTGTGTGTTCTTTTTCTTGATCTATATGTCCATCCAACCTACTCTTTTTAAAATAGAATACCAGGAACTTTATCACTCCAGACTCTTTCCCTTATATTGAATAATTGCTTTTTTTTCTCTCCAACATCCCCAGCATTCCGTAAGATTACAGAAGCCTTTCGTTATGTCTTTGACCTGTAGCAGTGCCTGAGAAAGGATAAAAGATATTCTTCTGGGATGAACAAATAGACTTGCCTTGGATAGAAGAGTAAATAAGAAAAAACATGAGAGGGCATAAAGAAACAAAACAGGGTGAACTAAAAATAAGTAAACAAAAGCAACTTGGTATTTTCATTGGTTAGGATAGGGAGAACTAAAGAAGATAACCATGGTTAGTACCTAGGAAGTAGTATGCAGGAGGCTAGGCAATTGGAGAGGTATATGATCACTTTTTGCATTTTTATCTTAAATTTAGTATGGATGTAGTTTTGTTTGCATCTGTAGGGAGGTATTGGGGAAGACACAGATCAGTGGTTTCCAGGCATCTTCCCCTAGGGTGAAGAGGGATCTACTGAAAAGGGATGGCACAAGAGTATCTAGGAATAATAGAACTGTTGTTTTTTATCATTACTGTGGTGATGGATACATAACTACAGCCCTCATAGGTCCGTTTCTTTTGTCTTTTTTCTCCTGATTTTTAGTTAAGTTGTCTTTTATCCTCATTCACCTGGTCAATTTTTATTGAGAGCTAGACACTGTAAAGAGAAATTATAAAAGGAATTTTAAGCCTTCATCTTCAGTGAAGATTTAGGTTTGCTTATGACAAGTGATCTTGAATTACCTCAGTCCAGATATCTGAGTTTGAGATGATTCAAATATGATTCATACTTCAGACCCTGCCCAGACTGGTCTACTGTTTCTCCCTATTCCTCATTGTAGCCCTCTGGGCTCCCAACCCAAAGTATGGAGAATTTATGTTGAGTCTTGTTCTCCAATTGTCACCCAAGACCCATGAAATGGTCCAAAACACTGTTTAGTTTCTCCACATCTCACTTGCCTTTTCTAGAATTGTAAGACCTCCCCAAATGGAAAAGTAGCCCCAAATGTTGGGCTTATTTCTCTGAGTTTTCATATCTTTCAACTTTTAGCCCACCAACTCTTTATTCTTATATGAATTCTCTAATGCCTTCAGTCAGGTGCCATTTATATTTTGTCCAATTTGTATAATTGCTCTCGTCATTAGAAAGGTTCATTTAAATTACCTAGTCTTCTGTTACCAGAAATAGATGTTTAAGATTCAGGAACTGGCATTTAAATTGAGACCTTAGGTTGAGAATTGGCTTATATAGAGTATCTCATTCAGAACAGTCCAGAGACATAGGACAGGCTCTAGGTAGTTGTAAGTTGAAATAGGCTTTGTGATTTTCAGAGCTAAAAGGAAGCTAATATGTTTTGAAAATAGTGAGCAAAGCTGAGAAGGCTCATGGGGAATCAGATACTTCGGCAGGAACCATGGAGAACTTCCTCAAAGTCATGGAAGGCATTTGGATTTTATTTTAGAAGTTTAATTTGGAAGCTATTTTAAAATTTTAGGCAAAGATAGCTAATCATAATCTGAATTTGAATCAGAATCTGTTAGTGGAAAGCATTAAAACTAGAGATTTCCAAGCTCTTTTTTCTGATTCACTAGATTCAGATTCAGTTAGTCTTGTGTGGTTATTTGGGAATCTTTAAGGTTCCTAAGTGATTTTGATCCCCACCAAAATTTGAGAACTACGGACCTATAAGGTTTTCTTAATCTCTTCCCTTATCTTCTTTTTTTAAAAATTAATTTATTTGTTTATTTGTTTTTGGCTGTGTTGGGTCTTTGTTGCTACACAAGGGCTTTCTCTAGTTGCAGTGAATGGGAGCTACTCTTCGTTGTGGTGTGTAGGCTTCTCATTACAGTGGCTTCTCGTTGGCGGAGCATGGGCTCTAGGCACATGGGCTTCAGTAGTTGTGGCTCGCAGGCTCTAGAGCGCAGGCTGAGTAGTTGTGCATGGGCTTAGTTGCTCCACAGCATGTGGGATCTTCCCAGACCAGGGATCGAACGTGTGTCCCCTGCATTGGCAGGTGGATTCTTAACCACCGTGCCACCAGGGAAGTCCCTTCCCTTATCTTCTAAGTATAGTTTTCATTATTCTCTGATCACTCTTGTGCCCTTTATACGTATTAATATATGAAATCATTCTAAGCTAATGTTTTTTCCAACTCTGGGTAGCAACACATTACTGCAGCATGAAATCAGTTTAGTGGTTTTTGACTTTTTGTGTGAGAGAGAGAAGGTGGGATGGAGAGAAAAAGATGACTAGAATAGTGTAGTGTAGAATAGAATAGAAAACAGAATAAGTATTGTTTTATGAAACTTTGCATGTATCAGGTTGTGATGTGAAAGGTAAGTAGTACACAATATTTGAAAAACTCTGAGGTAAGCCAGTTATTTTCTATGGATATTATTTCCATATATATTTTTTCACATATAGTCTTTTCTACTGTGGAAGGTCTTTTGAAATGACAAAAGAAATTTTTGATGTTCTCTTATTTTTCAGACTTGCCTTCAAGGGGTGCAAACAAGGACTTAACTCCAAAAGAGGATACTTATGAAACAGAATTATCCCAATGGGAAATGAGTGCCAGGCTTGAAAACTGTGATCTTGAGGAGTCCAATTCCAGAGATTATTTAGAAGTCAAAGGCACATTGGAAAAGCAACAAGAAAATCAGGAGGAATATTTCAGTCAAGGGATGATCATATATGAAAAAATGTCTATTTTCAATCAGCATACTTACTTATCTCAACTTCCCAGGTGTCATTCTACTGAGAAACCCTATAAATGTAAGGAATGTGGGAAGGCTTTTAGACGAGCTTCACACCTGACTCAACATCAGAGTATTCATACTGGTGAAAAACCCTATGAATGTAAGCAATGTGGGAAGGCCTTTAGTCGTGATTCACAACTCAGTCTTCATCAGAGACTTCATACTGGTGAGAAACCCTATGCATGCAAGGAATGTGGGAAAGCCTTTACTCAGAGCTCACAACTTATTTTACACCATAGGATTCATACTGGTGAAAAACCGTATAAATGTGAAGAATGTGGGAAAGCCTTTATTCGAAGCTCACAACTCACCCGACATCAAAAAGTCCATACTGGGGAGAAACCTTATGAATGTAAAGAATGTGGGAAGGCCTTTACTCAGAACTCACAACTTACTCTGCACCAGAGACTTCATACTGGTGAGAAACTCTATGAATGTAAAGAATGTAGAAAGGTCTTTACGCAGCTCTCACAACTTATTCTTCATAAGAGAATTCATACTGGTGAAAAACCCTATGAATGTAAGGAATGTGGCAAAGCTTTTATTTGTGGCTCACAGCTTTCTCAACATCAGAAAATTCATAATGGGGAAAAGCCATACGAATGTCAGGAATGTGGAAAGGCTTTTATTCGCGGTTCATTACTTATGCAACATCAGAGGATTCATACTGGTGAAAAACCCTATAAATGTGAAGAATGCGGGAAGGCCTTTATCCGTGGCTCACAACTTACTCAACACCAGAGAATTCATACCAATGAGAAGCCCTATGAATGTAAGGAATGTGGAAAGACCTTTAGTCATGGCTCACAACTTACTCAACATCAGAGGATTCATACTGGCGAGAAACCCTATCAGTGTAAGGAATGTGGAAAGGCCTTTAATCGTGGCTCCCTCCTTACACGACATCAAAGGATTCATACTGGTGAAAAACCCTATGAGTGTAAAGAATGTGGAAAGACCTTTAGTCGTGGCTCAGAACTTACTCAACATGAGAGAATTCACACTGGTGAGAAACCCTATGAGTGTAAGGAATGTGGGAAGTCTTTTATTCGTGGCTCACAGCTTACTCAACATCAGAGAATTCATACTGGTGAGAAACCCTATGAATGTAAAGAATGTAGAATGGCCTTTACGCAGAGTTCACATCTTTCTCAACATCAGAGACTTCATACTGGTGAGAAACCCTACATATGTAATGAATGTGGGAAGGCCTTTGCTCGTGGCTTACTACTTATACAGCATCAGAGAATTCATACAGGTGAGAAACCATATCAGTGTAAGGAATGTGGGAAGGCCTTTATTCGTGGTTCACAACTTACTCAACATCAGCGAATTCACACTGGAGAAAAACCCTTTGAATGCAAGGAATGTGGGAAGGCCTTTAGTCACGGTTCTCAACTTACTCTACATCAGAGAATCCATACTGGTGAGAAACCCTATGAATGCAAAGAGTGTAGAAAAGCCTTTACTCAGAGTTCACATCTTTCTCGACATCAGAGAGTTCATACTGGTGAGAAACCATATCAGTGTAAGGAATGTGGGAAGGCCTTTACTCGTGGTTCACAGCTAACTCAACATCAAAGGGTTCATATCAGTGAGAAATCTTTTGAATATAAGGAATGTGAAATAGACTTCAGTCATGGCTCACAAGTTTATATATGAATTATCTGATGCTTGTGACTAATATAGAGAGCCTTCTCTGGTCATTAATTCATTATCATCAAAGAATTCTTAAAATGTGAATATGCAAACACATTTGCTTCGTAAAGTTCAGCATCAGTGAATTTGTATGGGGGAAAGATAATGATAATGTAATCCATGTAGAAAAACCTACTAAACTTTAGCAAATTATAATAGAGAATAATTCTGTTAATGTAAATACAGGAAGACTTTTAGCCATAGCATGTCTTTTTCAACATTATCTTGACTCAGTTGATTTCCTTTGTGACATTTAACATGATAATTAACCACTGCTTTGGTTTAATCAATTATCAGATAGACCTAAGACTAATTCCTTATAAGATTCTTGGAAGTATTATGTAAGTTATTACATAATAAAGTTCTTAGGACAGTGCCTTCAACATAGCATATCACAGATATAAGCTACCATTATGACTCATGTCATTTTAGAGAATTTGCATGAGAGGAGGACATTTATTAGTATAATGAATGTTGAGAATCTTTCATTAACATTTAACCCTGATTTTTTGAGTGGGGGGCACTGTATGCTATAATGAATATGAGAAAGCTTTCATTCACATCTCATCCCATATGCTGTACGAGGAAATTCATAGTGTAAAAAAAAAAAAACCTGTACATTTAATCAGTGGATTGCTGAAGAGGTGTGAAGTGAATTGTAACAAAGTCCAAAAGCTCATATTTTCTAGCATCTCTGACCACAGTTCAAGAATGTTACTTAGAAATGAAAAAAATTGGATAGCCAAAATCTTTATACTAGGAAATTTTTTAAAACGTGAATGCACAGCTTTTGAATTAAACCAAAAAACTGACATTTATAGACTATTTTGCTATGAAAACTGATAAGAATCTGTGTCAGAGACTGCTATTTCCCTACCCAATATTCATTTTCCCTTCTTCAGTAATAGAATTCTTGGCTGAAAAGCTATCTCAGCTTCCCTTGCAGATCCACAAGATGTAAGTGGTATTTGTATGAATAGGACATTTAAGAAATCCTTATTTCCTCTCTGCACTTTTTTTGTTTCCCTGCCTACAATGTGGATATTTAATCTGCACCTCTGGCAATTTTATGGGGACCTTGAGAATGGTATCTGGGTATTAAGGATGTTGGAGCAGAAATACAGAACACGTCTACACCTATGCTGATTTTATGAAACAGTCATACAAATTTGGGTCTGCCTGCCTTCTGTATTTCTTTATATAAAATTAAACTTCTTATCTGTTGATGCTGTTGTCATTTTGTTATTGACATTAATAATTATTATGGATATAAAAGTTGGTACCTGGAAGTGGAGTGCTGTGGGTAAAAGAAATCTCAAATATGGCATTAACTTAGGGCGATGGAAAATGAGGATCTGCTCATTTCAGGCTAGGAAACTGAAATGAGCAGACTCCTTACCATCTTACAAGGAAGATCTTGTACCAATTAAGGCTGTAATGTTAGGGGAAATGGAAGGAGTGATTCAGAATGAGTGTGTTGGATGTTTCTTGCTGCTTTCAGTAATGTCCTGTGAAAGAGATGAATTTAGTGTGCAGTTAGCTACAGAGAGGCTGCTAGCAGAGATTGAAAGTGACATTGCTTTGTTAAGAGATGCTATGTCAGGCCTGCAGGTGCTCAATCCAGGTTGATGGTAAATTCACAATTTTGAAACTTATGGGATTCAAAACACCAAACTGATTCTCTACCCCCAACTGAAGCCACTTATAGTGATTTAAAGTAGCAGTCTGAACAAAAAATGAGACCATTGCCCCAACCATGCAAAGGCAGTGAGCCTCCTAGCAAAGATGACTTTAAAGTGCTTTCCCCACCCAAGCTTGTCATTCTAAAATTAGTTATATTTATTATTTACTGTATTCCAGCTACTATCATAGGTGTTTAGGATACACTGTATTAATGAGCAATTCTAGCAGGAGGAGATGGGATAATAATAAATTGTAGAATATGTTAGAACATAAATGGTATGGGGGGGAGGTCATTCAAAAGGAGTTGAGAGGAATATGATAATATTTGTTGCTGTATGAAATAAAATGATCAGAGTAGACCATGGAGAAGGAAAGATTTGAGTCAAGATTTGAAGGTATGAAGGAGTAAGTCTGCGGTTATCTAAGGGAAGGGCATACCAGATAGAGGAAAAAGCTAGAGCAAAGGCTTCACAATGGGACTATGCTGGTGTATTTGAGGAATATCAGGGAAGCTACTGTAGATGTCTGTGCAAGGAGATGATTGATAGAGGAGGTCAGATAACAGGGTCATATCTTGTAAGGCTTTGTAAGTCATTGTGAGCATTTTGGATTTTATTCGGAGGGAAATGGGCAGCCCTTGGAGAGTTTTGAGCAGAGGACATGATCTGACATGTTGCTATTAAGTTAAAACAAACAAAAAAACTAAGTGGGTAGGAGGCTATGGCATTAATTCAGATGAAATATGATGGTGGCTCAGACCAGGATGGTAACAGTGGTAAGAAGTGGTTGGATTATAGATATATGGTAAATGTGATGGAGCAGGCAAGATTTGTTTAGCGACTAGATGTCAGTTGTGAGAGGAAGATAAAAGTCCAGGGTGACATTAACTCAAAGGTTTTGGTTCCTAGCAACTGGAAAGATATGTTCCCATCAGCTGAGATATGGAAAGCTACAGTTCCATCAGTTTTGTGGGAGAAGACTGGGAGTTCAGTTTTGAATGTGTTTGAAATGTCTTTTAGACACAAAATGACAATGTTGAGTGGGCACTTGGTTGTTCTAGCTTGTACTATGGTAGAGATTATATTAATTTGGTAGTTATTGCCTATACTTACTTAAAATAAGGAGGCAGGCTAAGATTTTTAAGGACCTACATGTAAATGAGAGAAGAAGAATAGCAAAGATCGATCCACAGTGTGTTCCAACATTAAGAGTTCAAGGATAAAAGGACAGACCAGCAAAAGACGCTAAGGGAGACCATGAGATGGAAGGAAAACCGAGAGTCTGACATTACAGAAGCCAAATGAAAGTGAGTCAAAGGAAGGATAATCAATGGTATCCGTTGGCAGGTTACATAATTGTGGAAGCCTTGAGAATTGGCTACTGGATGTAGCAATATTGATGTTACTGTTGACCTTGAAAAGAGCAGAGTTATTTTTGGTGTCTTTGTTTTAGAGTGATTGAAATGAAAGCCTGATAAGAGAAATTGGATACACTGGAGATGTTTTGCTGCCAAAAAAAGCAAAGAAATATGTTAATAATTAGTGTAGCAGTAGGAATAGGAGTATTTTTGTTTGTTTTCAGGATGGAAGAATTAATAGCAATTCTGTATGCTGATTGCAATAATCCAGTAAGCCGGGGGCGGGGGCGGCGGCGAGTGGATGATTCAGGACAAAGAAGTGAGAATTACTGGAGCAATGACCTTATATAGGTAGAGGGGATAAGATTAGTGGATGGAAGGATTAGGTTTTTAGGTGATACCATGGGAGGCTTATTCCTGGCAATAAAATGACAGGATATGGGGTGCAGATGCTGGGAAGTGAGTAAATGACATAGAAGTCTTGGGAAGTGTTCCGATTCCTCCAGTGCTTTCATGAAGTGGTAAGCAAGGTTAGCTGAAAGTATGGGAGATGAGAAGTTTGGGGTTTAAAAGAAAAGAGAGAGGAAATAGTCACTAAAATGAGATATTTAACGTACAGTATAATTAATTGTTGCCTGGGAACTTTAAAAGGCTAGAAAACTGAAAGAGCAAGGGGGCCAGTAAGCAAAAGAAATCATCAGGCTTAAAACTGTTTACCCAACGATCTTTGGCATTGTAATTAAACAATAGCAAGTAGTTTGAAAGCTTCCTGAGCGAAAGCTTTGAGGGAAGTGTTCTGTTAATGAAACCCTAACCTAGCCTGCAAAAGCCTATGACTCAAATCCCCCAAACAGTCTCCAGGCTATGGTACAAATCCATCAGGAAATGACCTATTTATGTAAATTGTCCATATGATACTACATATGTTATGAAAATATATATACATATATAACTCGAATGTAATCTTTTTCTATTTGTTTTTTAAAATATATAAACTATATATATGTATATTTTTAATGTGCCTTGCTTTTTCACTTAACACGTTTTGGCAATCGTTCAAGTTTCTATTGCTGCGTAATGACTGTCCCAAACTTGGCTTAAAATACAACAATCATTTATTTAGCTCACACATCTACAAAAATTTGCACAGGGCTTGGCAGCAACAGCTCATCTCAAATGGGGTGGCTTGAAAGCTACGAGTCACTTGATGGCTGAAGGCTAGAATCATCAAAAGACTCACTTTCTCACATGCCTGGCAGTGATTCTGACTGTCAGCTGGACTGCAGGATGGTCAGCCACAATACCTACATGTGGTATCTCTATGTGGCTGCTTAACATGATGACGGGTTCCAAGAGTGTGTCCCAAAGAAGAAGAAGTGCATGTAACTTTTATGATCTAGCCTCAGAAATCACATAACATCATTGTGTCATACTCCTTTGGATGAGGCAGTTACAACTCAATGAAAGAAGTGTCACAAAATAAGAAGAGCTAGTAGAATAGGATATGTTGTGGCCATTATTTGGAAAATACAATATGCCATAAAGATGTTTCCAGGGGACTTTCCTGGTGGCGCAGTGGTTAAGACTCCGAGCTCCCAATGCAGGGGGCCTGGATTCGATCCCTGGTCAGGGAGCTAGTTGCAACATGCATGCCGCAACCAGTAGTTTGCATGCCACAACTAAGGAGCCGGCAAGCTGCAACTAAGAGCCCACCTGCCGCAACTAAGGAGACTGCCGGCCGCAGCTAAGGAGCAGGCGAGCTACAACTAAGGAGCCCACCTGCTGCAACTAAGACCCAGTGCAACCAAATAAATAAATAAAAAGATGCTTCCATACCTAGCCTTGGAAGTCACATAATTTCACTTCTGCCATTCTCTATTGCTTTAAGCAGCTACACCTTTTTTACAATTTTTGAAGCACTTATTTTTTATTATTGAAATATAGTTGACATACAATAAATACGTTGTTTCAGGTGTACTACATAGTGATTTGGAATTTGCATATATTATGAAATGATCACCATGATAAATGTAGTAACATCCATCCCCATACAAAATTATTATTATTGACCATATTCTTTATGCTGTGTATTGCATCTCCATGGCTTATTTATTTTATAACTGGAGACTTGTACCTCTTTATCCCCTTCACCTATCCCCCTGCCCCAAACACCCGTTCTCCCCTCTGGCAACCACCCATTTGTTCTCTGTGTCTATGAATGTTTTCATTTTGTTTGTTTTTTAGACTCTACATATAAGTAAGATCATATGGTATTTGTCTTCGACTTATTTCACTGAGCATAATACCCTTTAGATCCATTCATGTTATCAAAAATGGCAAGATTTCATTTTTTATGACTAATATTCCATAGAATATATATACCACATATTCTTTATCCATTCATCTATCGATGGACACTTAGGTTGCTTCCATATCTTAGCTTGTAAGCAATGCTGAGGTGAACAACTGGGAGCATATACCTTTTTGAATTAGCGGTTTTGTTTTCTTTGGGTAAATACCCAGAAGTGAAATTGCTGGATCATATGGCAGTTCTATTTTTAACTTTTGGAGGACTTTCCATACTGTTTTCCATAGTAGCTGCATCAATTTACAATCCCACCAACAATGCACAAGGGTCCCCTTTTCTCCACATTCTTGCCAACATTTGCTATTTGTTGTCTTTTTGATGATAGCTATTCTGACAGGTGTGGGGTGGTATCTCATTGCAGTTTTGATTTGCATTTCCCTGATGATTAGTGATGTTGAGCATCTTGTCATATGTCTATTGGCCATCTGTATGTCTTCTTTGGGAAAATGTTTATTCAGGTCCTCTGCCCATTTTTTAATTAGGTCATTTGTTTTTTTGATGTTGAGTTGTATGTGTTCTTTGTATATTTGGGGTATTTACCCCTTATTGGATATATTATTTACAAATATTTTATCACATTCAGTAGGCTTCCCTTTTGTTGATAGTTTCCTTCACTGTGCAAAAGCTTTTTAATTTGATGTAGTCCCATTTGTTTTATTTTGGCTTTTGTTCCCTTGCATGAAGAGACAGATCAGAAAAAATATTACTAAGATCAATGTCAAGGATCATACTAGGCAGGCATATCTTGATGGGAGAGTGTCATGTTTTAAGAAAGCATATAAGATGGGATATATTTCAGTGGGCATTCTCGGAAAATATATTTTGTCCCTGAGAGCTTCTCAGATATGAAGAGTTCTTTGTTCTTATGGTGACATATAATTCTTATAGCTATATATTATTCTTTTGTTGATGTACCATAATTCTGACAGAATTCCAAAATTCTCATTTTCCTCCTGGGCACCTGGCTCCCAGCTCGATAACAAATTTCCAATTCTCCCCTAACAGTTATGGTCCTGTGACTCAGTGAAACATTTTCAGAAGTGATATGCAATTTCCCTCTCATTTGCTCAAAGATTAATTTCTATAAGAGTGTAGAAATAAATCCTAATGCATCATTAATTCCAGTTAAGGTAAATATTTAATGTGGCTACTAAAGGATATATTTTACTTCCAGTTCTAGATCAAGATGGAGTATAAAGAAATATCAAACTGTGGTAGAAGAGTAACTGCAAGATGTAAAAGAACTCTGAAGAGTACCCAAAGGCTGAGCAAGAATATCAAAGAAAAGATAAATTCTGAAGGTGGGCCCCATCTCTAACTCTGGGGTTCAGTTCAAGTTTCACAGAAGGTGTGGTTTCAGCCCACTGGATGGTGGAGAATTTGGGTGGGTTTCCAGGGCCAGAGCTGATCTATAGTCATCAAACAAACAGGAAACAAACCTTTGGGACACAACTGAATTGCAAATGGTATAGTTGAGGTACTGGTACCAGGTTTGGAGAACACGATGTCTGCATTGAAAGGGCCATGGGAAACTGCCGGGGCATAAGTGACCCACAGCTTGTGTGTGGGCACCTAGGGAGAGTCAGAAGCTGCTGTGGCCCAAGGACTACAGTTCACATTATCTGCATCAGGAAGTGAGTCTGTTGGCCTTGGCTGGGCTGCAGAGTTCCAAGAGACTATATGCTCTCTAGGTACATGGCTGGGGCAAAACAGCACTGAATGTTCTCACATACCCGCACTACTAAACAGTCATACAGGAGGAGCAAGAAAAAGCAAAACACTGCACACCAGGTCCAGTAAGTGAAGCCTTTTGAAAAGCTCAACATCATGCTCGCTCTAAAGGAGAAAACGCTTAGAAGCCAGTCCATTATAGTACAGCAGGTAGTGAAAGTTAAATTTGGAGCTGTGAGGCAATAAATTGATAACTGGCACAAGGGTGGATGAATATCTTCAAAATGCAAACTCCTTTCAGTCAGAAAAACAAATAAGTGAGTTGAAAATTGTAGAAATCCATACGCATTTTACAGAAAAGAAAACCTAAATTATCAATAAACATAAGAAAAATTGTTCCTCATAAGTAATCAGGGATGTGAACCAGAACTACACAGACACCTGCTCACAAATGTCTATTGGCAAAAATAAAGTTGGCAAGTATCAAGAGTTGGTGAGGATTTGGAGAAATGGTAATTTCATCTGCTGGTGAGAGTGAAAATCATAACTACTTTGGAAACATAGGCAATACCTATTAGCTTTAAAGATGCATATGCCCAATGACTTAGTATATAGACATATTAAGCATATAGATATAGAATAGATATATCCCCTATAGAAAACTTACACAGATATACCAGAATGTAAATACAAATATGGTCCTAGTGACATTGTTCATTTTACTTTTATTTCAGTCTTAGAACTATATAATTAAATGTTTATAGAACATTCCACCCACTAACAGCAGAATATACATTCTTTTAAGGACTCATAGAGCATTCACCAAGATAGATTGTATGCTGGGTCATAAAACAAACATCAACAGATTTAAAAGAATTGAAATCATATAGATATGTTCTCTGACCAATATGGAATCAAACTAGAATTAATAAAAACAATAAGAAAACATCAAACACTTGGAAATTAATCCACACACTTAAATAATTCATGGGTCAAAGAGGAAGTTTCAAGGGAAATAAAAAATGTATTGAACCGTAAAATTGAAAGTCCACAAATATTCATATCAGCTTTGTTTGAAATAGCCAAAAACTGAAAACAATTCAGATGTCCTTTAGCAAGTGACTGGTTAAAAAAAACATGGTACATCCACACCATGGAATAATAATCAGCAATTAAAACTTTAAAACAAAGAATGAACTATTGACACACACAGCAACTTGGATGAATCTCCAGGGAATTATGCTGATTGGAAAGAAAAAAACAATCTCAATAGGTAGCATAATATATGATTCCATTTATATAACATACTTGAAATGCTAAAATTATATGATGTAGAAAATATTAGTGGGTGCCAGGGCTTAAGGATGGGGGAATGAAAGAACAGGAGGGATGTAGGTGGTTATAAAAGGACAATTCAATGGATTCTTGTGATGAACTGTTCTATATTATGACAAAGTTGGTGGATACACAAACCTACATGTGATAAAATTGTATAGAACTAAACACACAGAGACATGTGGATACACACACAAATGAGTACAAGTAAAACTGGGAAAATCTAAATAAGATAATCAGATTATACCAATGTCAATATCCTGGTTGTGATATTGCCTTATAATTTTGCAAGATGTTATTCTGAGGAAAATTGGGTAAACCATTGGATATGTATAATATGTAATAATATATAATAAATATATTAAATGCTGACTTTCAGTCATTTTACTGGTTTTCCCAGTAAACTTTTTTTTAAATATAAATTTATTTATTTATTATTTATTTTTGGCTGCATTGGGTCTTTGCCGCTGCGCGCGGGCTTTCTCTAGTTACAGCGAGTGGGAGCTACTCTTTGTTGCGGTGCTCAGGCATCTCACTGCAGTGGCTTCTCTTGTTGCAGAGCTTGGGCTCTAGGCGCAGGGGCTTCAGTAGTTGTGGCTCGTGCGCTCTAGAGCACAGGCTCTGTAGTTGTGGCGCACTGGCTTAGTTGCTCCACAGCATGTGGTATCTTCCCTGACCAGGGCTTCAACCCATGTCCTCTGCATTGGCAGGCGGATGCTTAACCACTGTTCCACCAGTAAACTCCTGATTGGATGAAGCTTGCCCTCTCATAGATTCCTCCAGAAGGACTATGGGAATGCACACATACTGAAAACTATTTTTCTATGGCCTTGTACTGGAAGGAAAACTTGGCTGGATACAAAATGCTTGGTCCACACTACCTCTTGAGTTTTTAAAAAATGCTGTCTCTTCTTTGCACTTATTTTTAGTTTTCGAGAAGTGTAATGTCACTACCCTCTCCTCCCAAATGGAGAAATTAATAAAAACCTATGATTATGCTAGAATTTTGAGAATATTTGCTTTACATTTCTAACTAGTTTCACTATTTTATTTTATGTATCTATTTATTTTTGGCCTCACTGCGAGGCATGCAGGATCTTAGTTCCCTGACCAGGGATCGAACCCAGGCCACCTGCAGTGGAAGCATGGAGTCCTAACCACTGGACTGCCAGGGAATTTCCTAGTTTCACTATTTTATATTTTTACATTTTACACTCTTCTGGCCTCACCAATTAAACTATGATATGCTTTAGAACTAATTCATATCTTTTATCTCTCTTTCCATACAGCTGGTCATAATATCTGGTACCAAAAAAAAAGAATGTAGCCAATATTGTTTTACTCAATCCAAGTAAATACGTTTTTTAAAAAGATACAAGTTGGGACTTCCTTGGTGGTCCAGTGGGTAAGACTCTGTGCTCCCAGTTCAGGGGGCCTGGGTTTGATCCCTGGTCAGGGAACTAGATCCCACATGCCAGCCACAACTAAGAAATCTGCAACCCTGCGTGCTGCAACTAAGACCCAGCGCAGCCAAAATAAATAAATATATATATTTTTTAAAAGATCTCCCATTTAAAAAAAAATGATACATGTTAATGGTGTGTGGAGAGATATTTCTTAAAACTTTGCTAATTCTTTGAAATTTTAAAATATATGTATCTCTAGAATTAAAGATATAAAAAGGCAATTTCCGTTGGTAAATAAGAATTTATAATAAAAACATATTTAAGAATGTATTTGATGGGAACTCCCTAGCAGTTCAGTGGTTAGGACTCAGTGCTTTCACTGATGTGAGTCTGGGTTTGATCCCTGGTCGGGGAACTAAGATCCCACCAGCCACACGGCACAGCCAAAAGAAAAAGAAAAAGAATGTATTTGATGAAAATAAAATTTATATTTTAAGGCAGGAGAAGAAATTTTAAACAAAAAATTCTCTCTCTCTCTGTCCATTTGGGCCGCCTTCCCCCCTCTGCAACATGCAGTGTGCATCTGCTTTGTATTTAGTTAAATTTTTAGTAGTATATGACTGATTCTCTTTTTTCCTTTTTTGTATATTTTTAGTTACTTTCTTAGTGTTGGCCTTGGGGATTACAATGAACATCTTAAATTTTATAACATAGTTTGAATAATACCAACTTAGCCTCACTAGTATATAGTCTGCTCCTATACAGCTCTTTTCCCCCTCTTTATATTATTGTCACAGGTTATACCTTTGTACACTGTGTATCCATTAACATAAATTTATTCTTTTTTATGCTTTGCTTTTAAGTCATAGAGAAAAAAGAGGAGTTCCAACCAAGTACAATAATACTGGTTTTTATATTTTCCTTTGTATTTATGGCTTCAAGTTACTATCTACTGTCCTTTCATTTTAGACTAAAGCATTTCTTATAAGGAAGGTCTCGAGAGTTTAGCTAAACTATTTCATAACATTGCTGCCTTGGCATCCTTTTGTGTAGTCAAGTGACCTGCAAGGGCCTTGAATTAACAGTAGCTCCCCCACCAAGCACATGCCGTAAGTAACTACCCAGAGAGTCACAAGTAAATGTAAGTTCCTGATAGGACCCCCTCCCCAATGGTCTTTGTAATAATCAGACTCCCCTGCCTCCTAGGGCCTTACCCTTGTTTTCTCCTTTGGTAAGACCTCCACAAAGCTTACTGAAACCCCATTCTTTTTGGTTTGAATCAACCAATCTGGCCTTAGCATGGGAACCCCAAAACACTCTACCCACAGACCCTAATAAAGGCATGTGCCCTACAGCCTGCTGTGCTCTCTGCCTGCACCCTTGACTTCCCTGCATGCCCCCTTGAGGTGTGCTGTGTACCTCCTCCAGGACCTGTGAGTAATAAACTTCTCTATTTCAATTCCTTTGTGACCTTTTTGTCAACTGCAGTTCACCATCCAACACCCTGGGGCTCTTAAGTAGCCCCAAATGTTAATTTAACGAAGTCACAACAGAAGGTCTACTAGTAAACTCGTTCAGTTTTTATCTGAGAATATCTTAATTTCTTCATTCTTTTTAAAAATATTTATTTATTTATTTATTTCAACGCTCTGGGTCTTAGCTGTGGCACACAGGATCATCATTGCAGCATGTAGCTCTTAGTTGCAGCATGCGGTATGTAGTTCCTTGACCAGAGATCGAACCCAGGCCCCCTGCATTGGGAGCACAGAGTCTTAGCCACTGGAATACCAGGGAAGTCCCCTCTTCTTCATTCTTGAAAGATAATTTTGCTAGCTATAGAACAACTGTCAACATTTTGTTTTTGTTTTTCTCTTTCAGGATGTTAACTATACCATCTCACTGTCTTTCATGGTTTCTGATAAGAAATGAGCTGTTAATCTTATTGAAGCTCCCTGGTATGTGACAAATTGATTACCTCTTGCTGCTTTCAATGTTCTGTCTTTTCTTTGCTTGTCAATAATTTAAATATTACATGTCTCAGTGTGGACCCCTTTGAGCTTATCCTACTTGCAGCTTATTGAGAGTCTTGGATGTATATATTTCATTTCTTCATCATGTTTGAGGAGATTTTGGCAGTCATTTCTTCAAATATTTTTCCTGTTCTTTTCTCTCTCCTCCTTCTGGGCTCCTATTATACATATATTGGTATGCTTGATGTTGTCACACAGGTCTCACAGGTTTTCTTCATTTTTCTTCACTCTTTCTTCTTTGTGCTCTTCACACTAGATCATTTTAATTGCCTTATCTTCAAGTTCACTAAGTTTCCTGCCTCCCTCAGGTCTGCCATTGAACTCCTCTTGTGAATTTTTCATTTCAGTTATTGTACTTTTCGGTTCCAGAATTTCTTTTTAGTTCCTTTTTATAATTTCTATCTTTTGACTGACATTCATATTTGTTCATATATTTTAAAAATTTCCTTTAGTTTTTTTTGTCCATGGTTTTCTTTAGCTCACTGAGTATATTTGAGATAGTTGGCTTAATGTATTTGACTAGTAAATCCAATGTCTGGGTTTCCTCAGTGATAGTTCCTGTCAAATTCTTTTTTAACATATGAATGGGACATACTTTTCCTTTGTCTTTATATGCCTTGTAATTTTTTGTTGAGATGTGGACATTTTGACTTTTTTTTCTTTTTTTGCGGTACACGGGCCTCTCACTGTTGTGGCCTCTCCCGTTGCGGAGCACAGGCTCTGGACACGCAGGCTTAGTGGCCATGGCTCACGGGCCCAGCCGCTTTGTGGCATGTGGGATCTTCCTGGACCGGGGCACGAACCCACGTCCCCTGCATCAACAGGTGGACTCTCAACCACTGTGCCACCAGGGAAGCCCTGAGATGTGGACATTTTGAATAAAATAACGTTGTAACTGTGGAAATCAGATTCTTCTCCTCCTCAGGGATTGCTGATTTTTTTGTTGAGGACTGCAGCCATCAATTTGTTTAGTGACTTCTCAAAACTCTTTTTGGAAAGTGTGTATTCCATGTTGTGTATGGTCGCTAAAGTTTCTGTCCTATTATCTCTGAGGTCAGGCAGAGATATTGATTAAAGATTCAATCTATCAAGTAAATATAACAATTATAAACATATATGCACTGTCTTAGTCAGCCTAGGGTGCCTTAACAAAATTCCATAAATTGGGTGACTTAAGAAACAGAAATTAATTTTCTTATAGTTCTGGGGGCAGAAATTTGGAGATCAGGGTGTCAGTATGGTCACTTCTTTGTCCAAGCACAGAGAAATAGAGTGACCAACCTCTCTGATGTCTCTTCTTATAAAAGCACTAATTCCATCATGAGGTATCCAGCATCACGACCTCATCTGACCCTAATTACCTCCCAAAGACCCCATCTCCAAACACTATCACATTAGAGGTTAGAACTTCAACATATGAATTTAGGGGTCACAGAAACATTCTGTTCATAATATACTCCTACGAACAGAGCTGAAAATTATATGAAGCAAAAAATGACATGATTGAAGGTAGAAATTTTTACACAATAGTAGTTGGAGACTTCAATACTCCACTTTCAGTAATGAACAAAACAATGAGACAGAAGATCAGTTAGGAAATAGAGAACATGAACAACACTTTAAACCAACAGACATATACAGTACATACCCAATAACAGCAGAAAATTCATTTTTTCTCAAGTGCACATGGAACATTCTCCAGGATAGATATATAGTAAGCCACAAAACAAGTCTTAGTAAAATTTAAAAGACTGAAAATATACCAGGTATATTTACCAATCACAATGGAATGAAACTAGAAATAACAGTAGCAGTAGGCAAGTGGGAAATCCACAAAAAATGTGGAAATTAAACACACTCTTAACCAACGTATCAGAGAAGACATCACAAGGGAAATTAGAAAATATTTTGAGACGAATTGAAATAAAAACACAAGATACAAAGACTTACAGGAGGCATCCAAATCAGAGGGGAAGTTACAGCTATAAATACTTACATTAAAAAAAGAAGAAAAACTCAAATCAATAACCTAACTTTAGGGACTTCTCTGGTGACACAGTAGTTAGGAATCCACCTGCCAATGCAGGGGACATGGGTTCGAGCCCTGGTCTGGGAAGATCCCACACGCTGCGGAGCAACTAAGCCCATGCGCCACAACTACTGAGCCTGCACTCTGGAGCCCATGAGCCACAACTACTGAGTCCATGTGTCACAACTACTGAAGCCCGCATACTGAGAGCCTGTGCTCCACAACAAGAGAATCCACTGCAATGAGAGGCCAACACAATGAGAAGCCCGTGCACTGCAACAGAGTAGCCCCCGCTTGCCACAGAGAGCCCGCGCGCAGCAACCAACTGCAGCCAAAAATAAATTAATTAATTAAATTAAATAATAAGAAACTAACTTTACACCATGTGGAAATAGAAAAAGAACAAGCTAAACCCAAAGCTATCAGAAGAATAGAAATACTAAATATTAGAGCAGAGATAAACTAAATAGAGAATTCTATGTAAAAATAATCAACAAACCCAGAAGTTGGTTCTTTGCAAATAGGAGCAAAATTGATAAACCTTTGTCTATGAGTATAAAGAGAGAGACAGAAGAATTAGATCACTAAATCACTTTCTGAAGTGAAAATAGGGATGTTACTATCGATTTTACATAAATGAAATGGATTATAGGGCTTCCCTGGTGGCACAGTGGTTGAGAATCTGCCTGCTGATGCAGGGGACACGGGTTCGTGTCCCAGTCTGGGAAGATCCCACATGCCACGGAGCGGCTAGGCCCATGAGTCATGGCCGCTGAGCCTGTGCATCCGGAGCCTGTGCTCTGCAATGGGAGAGGCCACAACAGTGAGAGGCCTGCATACCGTAAAAAAAAAAAAAAAAAAAAAATTATAAGAGAATAATACAGACAGTTGTTGGCCAAGCAAAGGGATAACCTTGATGAAATGGGCAAACTCCTAGAAATACACAAATACAAAAACCAGCTCAAGAAGAAATAGAAGATCTTAACAGACTTATAACAAAAAAGGCAATTAAATCAATAATCACAAACCTCCCAACAAAGATAAGCTCAGGGTGGCTTCACTAGCGAATTCTAGAATAATGAACACCAACACTTCTTAAAGTCTTCCCAAAAATTGAAAATTGAATTTAAGGGAAAACTTCCAAACTCATCCTATAGGTGGTCAACAATAGCTTGATATCAAAGCCAAAACCAAAACCAAAAAAAAAACTCCTAAAAGCAAGTATCCCGTATGAATATAGATGCAAATATCCTCAACACAATACTAGCGATAATATGCTAGTTATACACTGTGGCCAAGTGGAATTTATCCCATTCCTGTGAGGGTGTTTCAATATATGAAAACCAATGTAATGTCCTACATTAATAGAATGAAGAGGAAAATCTGAATAATCATATCAATTGATGCAGAAATATGTCTGAGTTAAAACTATAAATCTCTTAGAACAAAACATAGGTGTAAATCTTTGTGACCTTAGATTAATGGTTTCTTTGATATGATACCAAAAGTATAGCAATAGTAGAAAAAATAGACAAATTGGAATTCTTCAAAATTAAAAACTGTTTTGCTTCAAAGGGCACCATCAAGAAAGTAAAAAGACACCTACGAAATGGGAGAATATGTTTATAAATAACATATCTGATAAGTAACTTGTCTGAGTCCTTTTGCTATAAGGAATTCCATAGCTGAGTGGCTTTTACACAACAGAAATGTATTTCTCACAGTTCTTGAGGCTGGAAAGTACAAGATCAAGGTGCTGGCAGATTCCATGCCTGGTGAGGGTCCACTTTCTGGTTCTTAGATGGATGTCTTTTCACTGTGTCCTCACATAGCAGAGGGGCAAGTGAGCTCTCTGGGCTCTTTTATAAGGGCACTAATCCCATCTGTGAGGACTCTGCCCTCATGACATAATCATCTTCCAAAGGCCCCGCCTCCAAATACCATTACATTTGTCATTAGGGTTTGACATGTGAATTTTTGTTGGGTGGGGGACACACCAACATTCAGACCATAGCAGAGTTTGTATTTAGAATATATGAAGCACTCTTACAGTTCAACAATAAAAAGAACCCCACTGTTATGGACTGAGTGTGTCCCCCACCCCACCAGATGCATATGTTGAAATCCTAACCCACAACTGGAAGGTGCAGCATTTGGGAGGTAATTAGGTCATGAGGGTGTAGTAGTTCTCATGAATGGCATTAGTGCTGTCAAAAAAAAAGAAACGAAGAGATGAGTTTTCTCTTGGCTATGTGAAGACATAATGAGAGGGTGGCCATCTGCAAACCAGGAAGACTGTCCATCCCAGACATCAAATCTGCCAGTGCCTTAATCTTTGACTTCTAGATTCCAGAGCTATGAGAAATAAATGTTTGTTGTTTAAGTCACCCAATTTATGGTATTGTTATAGCATCCTGAACTAAGACACCAATTTAAAAATTTGAAAAGGATTTGAATAGACATTTCTCCAAAGATATACAAATCGAAAATAAACATGAAAAGATGCTCAACATCATTAAGGAAAGGCAAATCAAAACCATAGGTAATAAGTACCACTTCACACCCACCAGGATGGTTATAATCTAAATGATGAACAATAATAAGCGCTGGTTTAGATGTGGGGAAATTGGAACCCTCATACATTGACACTAAGAATGATGTGGTAACTAGAAAACATTTTGGTAGTTCCTCAAAAATTCAGACGTAGAATTACCATATGATCTATGGGACTTCCCTGGCGGTCCAGTGGTTAAGACTCCACGCTTCCACTGCAGGAGGCACTGGTTTGATCCCTGGTCGAGGAACTAAGATCCTGCATGCCACTCGGCATGGCCGAAAATGAATGAATGAATTAATTAATTTAAAAAAAAGAATTACCGTATGATCTAGGAATTCCACTCCTAGTTATATATCCAAAAGAAATAAAAAAATATTTTTTTTTTTGTCCACACAAGACTTGTACACAATGTTCAGAGCAGCAATATTCATAATAGTCAAAATGTGGAAACAATCCAAATGTCTCCCCACTGATGAATGGATAAATAAAATGTGGCAAAACCATGAAGTGGAATATTTGGGGCAATAAAAGGGAATGAAGTTCTTACCATATGATTCAGTAATTGGGTCCCTTGGTATTTACCCAAAGAATCTGAAAACTTATGTACACACAAAAACCTGCACATAGATGTTTAGAGCAGCTTTATTCATAGTTGCCAAAACTTGGAAGCAACAAAGATGTCTTTTGGCGGGTGAATGAATAAACTGTGGTACATCCTGCCAGTGGAATATTATTCAGTGCTAAGAAGAAATTAGTTATCAAGTTATGCAAAGACATGAAAGAAATTTAAATTCATATTACTAAGTGAAAGCAGTCAGTCTGAAAAGGCTACATACAGTATGATATCAACTATATAACATTCTGGAAAAGGCAAAACGAAGGACACAACAAAACACTTGTTGCCAGAGGTTAGTGGGCAGGGATAAATAAATGGAACACAGGGAATTTCGGGGCAGTGAAACTACTCTGTATATTATAATGGTGGATTTGTGTCATCATAACGTTATCCAAGCACATACAATAAACAATACCAAGAGTAAACTCTAGTGTAAACTCTGGACTTTGGGTGATAATATGCCAATGTAGGTTCATCACCTATAACAAATGTACCACTCTAGTGGGGAATGTTGATAATGGGGGAAGCTAAGCGTGTGTGGGGGTGGGGGGTCATATGAAAAAAATCTCTGTACCTTTCACTCAATTTTGATGTGAACCTAAAACTTCTCTAAAACATAAAGTCTATTTTTTTAAAAGGAGAACGAAGTACTGATACATGCTACAACATGGATTTTGAAAACATTATGCTAATGGAAAGAAGTCAGTCATAAAACACAACATATTGTATAATTCCATTTATGTCCAGGATAGTCAAATTCATAGAAGCAAAAAGTAGATTAGCAGTTGCCAGGGCCTGGAGTGGTTGGGGGGAAATAGCGAGTGACTGTTAATCATATTGATGGTAAGATGTAGTACACACAAATGGTAACTATGTGAGGTGATGGATGTGTTAATTAGCTTGATTGTGGTTATCATTTCAGTGTATAAATATACGAAAACATGTTGTACACCTTAAATATATATAATTTTAATTTGTCAATCCTACCTCAATAAAGCTGGGGGAAAAAAGGAATGATGGGGGAAAAAAATGCAGTAAGTAGGATATAAAACTCTCAGCGTAAAAATATAGTCATTTAAAAAACTCTGATGCCTGGAAGGACAGTCACCAAATTGTTAACAGTGATTGCATCTGGAAGGCAATTGTATACGAGCTTCTTTCTGAAGAAAATGGTGACTATGGATTGGATGAATGGTGAATATGGCATGCCTGACGTATAGTGAAGGAATAACTGACAAAAGCAAACATTACTTAAATTTTTTTTAATTATGAAAGTTTAAACATATAGAAAGATACAGAGAATAAAAACCCACAACCATCAATTTAGAACTGGTCAGTTGTTTTTTAAAGAAATTAATGATTAAAAGATACCTCCCTTTGCATCCTTTCCTCAATCTCATTTTTCTCCCTCCCCAGAGGTCATCACAATTTGATGATTATTTCCATAAATGTTATTACACTATTTCCATATGGTATTTAGCCATGAAAAATATACATAGTGTTGATTTGCATGTTTTCAAACTTTATATAAATAAGTGGAACCATATCACACAAAATACCCTCTAGTTCGATTTCAATAGTTTCTGAGATGTATCCATATTGATAAAAGTATCTCTAGTTCATTAATTTCAATTCTAACTTATTTAAACCCTAATAATTGTTTTGCTTACCCTAAACTTTTCATTTTCACAAACAACACTGAAGTGGGTCTTCATGTACATCTCCCTGAACACATAAGGAGAGGCTCTGTAGAGGTTTAAGTGTGGAATTGCTGGGTCAAAGAGTATCCACATCTTCGACTTTACTAGATATTGATACATTATTTTTAAAAAACTATTTTCAACTGCACTGTATGAATATTCCTATTGCTCCACATCTTCCCAGTAATAGGTACTGTGATGCTTTTTTTAATGTGATGATTTTGAAATAGTTCATTTTATTTTTTTCCCTTACTGCCATGATATACATTGTCAATTATTTTACTACTCCCAAATCCATCCTTTCTCTACTGGTATAAACCAACTTTATCATATGCAAAATTTCTACAAATAGATTAGATTCGATAATTTTCTTGTTCTTTAGAATTCACACTTCATAGATGAATTTCAAAACAAAGCTGTGAAATTAAAGGGCAAAAAGGCCCATTGAGGAATTTTGCTTGGAACTGCAGTGAAGTTGTAAATTAGGAGTAACTGATAACTTTGTTATCTTGAGTCTCTTCAGCCTAGGCTATATAATACCCTTCAATTTATTTTATTGTTCTTCAGTTTTCTGGGCCTAGAAAATCTATTGTTTTAACTCCATGAGGACATGGTCTTTGTATTGATCATGTTATCTCCTCATGTCTAAATCAGTGTGTGGCAAACAGTAGTTACTCAAAATTCACTGAATGAAAGTATATATATGCATGTGTGTATATATATAAATGTAGTCAAACTACATTTGACTGTAGTTTTCTTCCCTCAGTCCCCTTTTGGTTTCAATTTTATAATCACTTGATAAAAATTTATATACTTTTTCTATGGTAGGAAACAGTTTAAATGCTTTTGAAATCACCTAGATTCACCCATACAATGACCTGGGACTGATGTCTTTTTATGCTACAGTATAAATTTCTGTTTATTGGGTTTTTGGAGTTAATTGCAATACTCTCTGTTCTTTTCTTGATCTAAATATAAGTTCTGCATTTTTCTCAGTGAATCTTCATTTTCTTTAGTTTATCCAATTGTTTCCAATCCAAACCTCCTAAAACTGGTTGTGTTATAGTTCTACTACTCTTGGCTATATCAATTACTCACCTAGAGTACAAACACTCCCACATACATTCTAAAGTTTTTAGGTTTCCCCAGTTCTGACCTGCTGCTTCCCATGATGTTCTGCTTTATCCACTAAGGAATCTTGTTTTAGCTGTAAGGATTAAATGAGTTAATATGTGTTGAGTATGTAGAACAGTGCCTGGTGCAAAGTAGGCACTCAATGCATGTTAGCTATTATTATTAAATTGAATATCTGCTATATTTGATGCACTATGTTAAGTACTCTGCATGCAAATTTCTTACTTAATATGCACCAATCTACAATAGACACTATTTCATTTAATACTCACATTTCTACAATACAGTATCCTTTATTACCCCTATTTTAAGAATTAAAGAAAACCCTGAGGTTTAGATAAGTCAAGCAAGTTACTCAAAATCACACAATGCTACAGTAGTGGTAGAGCTATGATTTTCCAGAATCTAAGCTCTTAGACCTGGGAGGTGCCTAGTGCCCAGAGAGACTGGAATAAAATAAGGCTGAAAGGTATCTAAGAACCAGATAATGAAGCTCCTCATAGACAGTTTTAAAGACTGTGGATGCTAGCTTAAGAACAACAGCAAGCCAAAAAAACTTTTAACTGGAAGCAGTGATGTGTGTATTCTTACACTTGAAAAAGATCAGTTTGGGTGCATGGTGGGAAATGAATTTAAGGGGACCAAATGTTGATACAGGAAAACCTGTTAGAAAGCTATAGAGTGATCCAGGTGAGATGAATCTTAGACAAGGATGACAACATTAGAGATGGAGAAAAGAGTATAAATTCCAGAAGTATTTTTGAGATAGTCTACAGGACTTGGTGATTGACTGGATTGGGTGGTGACAGTGACTCCCCAAAATGGATTCTCTGATGATGAGCAAGGTGTGCATGCTGTCTGAAGGTTTTCTTGCATTCCTTACATTCATAGGGTCTCTCTCCAGTATGGATTCTCTGATGTTGGGCAAGGGACCCACAGTAACTAAAAGCCTTTCCACAAACATTACATTCGTAAGGCTTCTCTCCAGTATGAACTCTCTGATGTTGAGTAAGGGATGAATCATTGCTAAAAGCCTTCCCACATTTAATACATTCATAGGGTTTCTCTCCAGTATGAACTCTCTGATGTTGAGCAAGGTAGGCAATCTGGCTGAATGCTTTCCTACATTGCTGACACTTATAAGGTTTTTCTCCAGTATGAATTCTCTGATGTTGAGCAAGGTGTGAATTCTGGCTGAAAGCCTTCCCACATTCCTTACATTCATAGGGTCTCTCTCCAGTATGTATTCTCTGATGTACAGTAAGGTATGCACGAAGGCTAAATGCTTTCCCACAGACATTACATTCATAAGGTTTCTCACCAGTATGAACCCTCTGGTGTTGGGCAATAGATGATCTATTGCTAAATGCTTTCCCACATTCAATACATTCATAGGGTTTCTCTCCAGTATGAACTCTCTGATGTTGAGCAAGGTAAGCAAACTGGCTGAAGGCTTTCCTACACACTTTGCATTCATAAGGTTTTTCTCCAGTATGAACTCTCAGATGTTGAACTAGGTGTGCATTCTGACTGAAGGCTTTCCTACATTCCTTACATTCATAGGGTTTCTCTCCAGTATGAATCCTCTGATGTTGAACAAGATTTGATCTCTGGCTGAAGGCCTTCCCACATTCTATACATTGATAGGGCTTCTCTCCAGTATGAATTCTTTGATGAAGAGTAAGGGATGAGCTCTGACTGAAGACTTTTCCACAGTCATTACATTTCAAAAGTTTCTTCTCTGTATAGATACTCTTGGGCTTAATAGCCATTAATTTTTTTTTAAAGCTTTTATGTGTGTTATGTTTATGTACTTTCTCCTCTTTGGGGATTATCTGTTGTGTATGAAGTAGTGTGCTGGGATGGAAACTTCCCCAAGTTTTGTTATATTCTTGTCCTCTTTCATCAACAGGGGCTTCTTCGTGAGTGATTGTCTTTTCCTTGAAACAAGGCTTCTGATTCACTGGTTGCCTCTCAAAGTGGCCCTCACATTTCCATTCTTCTTTCAATCTGGAGTACTCAAGGCCACAGCTTGTAAGTGTTTCTATTACTTTCTGAGATGATCGCACTTGATAAATGTCCTGCTTTGGGGTTAACTCTTCAGTCTCACACAAAGATTCCCAGTCTGAAAAATAATAAGAAAAAAAATGTCTACTCTATTAGGTACCAGAAAGTACATTTATGAAAGTAGTTCTGAAGTGTGTAAGAACAGAAACTGAAAATACATCATAGAGAAACTTGAGGAGGAATGATTAGAGTTATAAGAAAATCAATAAGGTAAATCTCAGGTCAAGAAGGACTTATGTAGGTGACTGGACTCAGTTATAATTTTATGCATGTATGAATAATACAGGAACTGAAATAATCTCCATTTTTACAGTTACTTCTTTCAAGAACATTCATTGAACCTTGTACCAGGTACAAGGTTCTATATGCTTTCATATTGGAGTAAATGAAGATCCTTACCTTCATGGATCTCATGTTCTTGGGGGAGACAGAAAATAAATGCTAAATAAGTAAATTTTATTGTATGTTAGAAGGTACTAAGTGCTATAGAAAAAGAAAAGCAGGGTAAGAGAGATCAGGAGTGTTGGTGAAGTCAAAGTAGGAATCATTAATAAGTTAACCTTAAAGCAGGACTTCCCTGGTGGCACAGTGGTTAAGAATCTGCCTGCCAATGCAGGGTACATGGGTTCGATCCCTGGTCCAGGAAAATCCCACATGCCGCAGAGCAACTAAGCCCATGCGTCACAACTACTGAGCCCACATGCCACAAATACTGAAGCCTGCACGCCTAGAGCCCGTGCTCCACAACAAGAGAAGCCACTGCAATGAGTAGCCCATGCACTGCAACAAAGAGTAGCCCCAACTTGCCACAACTAGAGGAAGTCCATATGCAGCAACGAAGACCCAACTCAGCCAAAAACAAACAAACAAACAAAAAATTAAAGCAAAGATTTGAAGGAAGTGAAAAAGTTAGTTACTTAGATATTTAAAGAAAGAACATCCTGGGCAGAAGAAACAGCCTAAAAGTAGAAGCATGTTTGGATTGTTTGAGGAATAGCAAGAAGGCCACTGTGGCTGGAGAGGACTGAGTAGTAGGAGATGAAGTCAGGGGGTAAAGGATAATCAGATTATTAAAGCTTTATAGGCCACCTAAGAAATTTGGTTTTACTCTGAGTGAGATAGAGAGCCACTGAAGTGGTATGAGTACAGAAGTGATATCTAGTTATGATTTAATGAAAATACTGGAAGGTGGAAAGCAAGGGGAGAAGGAAGGGGACCTACTATTGTAGCAATCAGTGTGAGAAATGATAATGATTCAGACCAGAGAGATATCAGTGGAGGTATACAGAGGTGGTCAGATTCTAGGTATATTTTATAGGAAAAGCCAGGAGCACATACCAACAGATTGGATATAGAATGTAATAGAAAGAGGTGAGACAAGCATGTCTTCAAAGTTTATGGTCTGAACAATGGAAGGATGGAATAGCCATCAACATTGATGGGAAAGGCTATGGGTACAGCAAGCTTAGGTAATGAGGTATAGAAGATCCACAGTTCAGATTTAAACATCATAAACTTAATATGTCTTTTAGACTTTGAAATGGAAATGTTGAGAAGGCAGATGGACACATGATACTAAGTTTAAGGTAGAGGTCTAGGATAAGGGGTTGTTATCCAAAATATATAAATAGCTCATACAACTCAATATCAAAAAAACAAACAACTCGATTAAAAAATGTGCAGAAGAACTTCTTTTCCAAAGAAGACATACAGATGGCCAACAAGCACATGAAAAGATGTTCAACATCACTAACCATTAGAGAAATGCAAATAAAAACCACAGTGAGATATCACCTCACACCTGTCAGAATGGCTATCATCAAAAAGACCACAAATAACAAATGTTGGTGAGGATGTGGAAAAAAGTGAACCCTCCTACACTGTTGGTGGGAATATAAATTGGTGCAGCCACTGTGGAAAACAGTACAGAGGTTCCTCAGAAAACTAAAAACAGAGCTACCATACGATCCAGCAATACCACTCCTGGTTATGTATCTGAAGAAAATGAAAACACTAATAAAAAAGATATATGCACCCCAATGTTCAGAGCAGCATTATTTACAATAGCCAAGATATGGAAGCAACCCAAGTATCCATCAACAGATGAATAGATAAAGATGTGGTATATATATACTGATACAACAGAATACTACTCAGTCATAAAAAATGAAATTTTGCCATTTGCAACAACATGGATGGACCTGGAGGGTATTAGGGTTAGTGATAAGTCAGACAGAGAAAGACAAATACTGTATGTTATCACTTATACGAGGAATCTAAAAAATAAAACAAACAAATGAATATAACAAAACAGACTCACAGATACAGAGAACAAACTAGTAGTTACCAGTGAGGAGAGGGAAGCAGGGAGAGGAAAGATAGGGGTAGAGGATTTAGAGGTACAAACTACTATGTATAAAATAAATAAGCTACAAGGATATATTGTACAGCACAGGGAATAGAGCCAATATTTTATAATTATATAAATGGAATATCTATAAAAATTTTTAAAAAGTTTATGTATTTATTTATTTTTGGCTGTGTTGGGTCTTTGTTGTTTCATGCGGGCTCTCTCTAGTTGTGGTGAGTGGGGGCTACTCTTCATTGCAGCATGTGGGCTTCTCACTGCAGTGGCTTCTCTTGTTGCGGAACACGGGCTCTAGGCACGTGGGCTTCAGTAGTTGTGGCTCGGGGGCTCTAGAGTGCAGGCTCAGTAGTAGTGGTGCACAGGTTTAGTTGCTCTGTAGCATGTGGCATCTTCCCGGACCAGAGCTCAAACCCATGTTCCCTGCATTGGCAGGCGGATTCATAACCACTGCGCCATCAGGGAAGCTCCTCTATAAAATTTTTTAATCACTATGCTGTACACCTGAAACTAATATAATATTGTAAATCAACTATAATTCAGAAATAAAAAGAGAAGTCTGGACTAGAGGTTTTTAAATTGGGAGTTGCCAGCATATAGGTGGTATTTAAAGAGACTAAATTACTAAGAGAATGAGTGTAGATAGCAGAGAAAGGAGCAAGGAGTGAACCCTGGAGCATTCCAACATTAAGATATTAAGGAAAAGAGAAGAAACCCAAAGAGATTAAGAAGGACAAATGTAAGCAAGAAAAAATCAGGGCTGAGAACATTAATACCACATGACATTAAAGGTTATAATAAAAATCAACTTGTTCAATGATTTATACTGAAGAAGTATAAAATACACTTTCACAGTAACATACACAGTTTGGAATATATTATTAAGAAATGTCACAAAGGGGATTCCCTGGCAGTCCAGTGGTTAAAGGCTCTACGCTTTAACTGCTGAGGGCACAGGTTCAATCCCTGGTCAGGGAACTAAGATCCCCCAAGCCGCGTGGTGTGCCCCCCGCCCCTGCAAAAAAAGACAGCTAGTAATAGTAACCATTAATAAGAATTATCTTTCTTTATATACAAAGTATACATTGGGACTTGCAAAACACCACATATGAATAATTAGATAAATAAAAGAATATAATATAGAATAGAATATAAAAGCTATGGGGGAAATTACTGTACTATTTATACTTCTTTTTTCAAATAAGAATATTATTTTGCAATTTCAGAATCAATTTTAAAAAGCAATAGAAGAAAGCATAAAGAAAATAATTAGTCTCAGAAGATATCTTTAACATTGACAACAACAACAACAATGAAGAGGGAAAAAACCCTAGAAATAAACTTTGTAAGAAAAGAACAAAAGCTTTACAATTCTAATGATGGACCACCCCAAAAAATTTGAATAAAGGGAGAAGATACACACTTTGCTTTTGTATATGAGGAACCAACAATGTAAAGCCACAAAGTCTGACTAAATTTACCTATTATGTCTGTTCAATTACAGTCAGAGCCTACTGTGATTTCTTAAAAGAACTGTGCAATAAAGAATTTGGCAGACCTTTGTCCCTATTTCTCAGGAGGTAACCTCTAAGCCATCTAAACTCCTGGAAGGAGTGTCTTTGTTATTCATGGTGAGCCCTTTGGACTACACCTGATGATTAATACTAGTAAGGTGACTCATGATGAGCCCCTAGACAGTTTTTGCTAATGAGATAGATGACTCAGGCTGGAGGCTAACCATGCTGGAAAGACGAACCATATGATTAAAGGGTTGGAGCTTTGCGCCACCATGATATCAGTCTGACTTTTGGGAAAGGAAGGAAGGCTGGAGATGATTGAGTCATGTTGGGTAATGATTCACTCAATCATGCCTACATAATGAAACAAAACCAAAAAACTCTGGACACTGAAGCTTGCGAGAGCTTCCCTGGTTGGTAATATTCTTTTGAATATTGAGATGCCTGGTGGGCCCTCAGGACAACAGAAACTTCACATTTGCAACTCTCCCAGCCCTCACCCTTGGTGTTTCTCCTTTTGGCTAGTTCTGATTTGTAGTCTTTGTTACAGTAAAGCTGTAATGATAATATATAGCTCTTGCTCTGAGTACTGTGAGTCATTCTAGTAAATTATTAAACCTGAGGGTGACTGTAGGCACTCCCAAACATGTAGCCAGCGGGTCACAAATGAGGGTGGCCCTGAGGATCCCCTAACTTGCAGCTGGTGTTTGAAATAAGCACAATCTTGTGGAATGCTGTCCTCTCAGATTCTGCAGTTTGGCAAACTCACTGCAAGAAAAAAAAAAATTTTTTTTTTTTAAGGAATTTCCTGGCAGTCCAGTGGTTAGGACTCGGCACTTTCACTGCGTTGGGCCCGGGTTCAATCCCTGGTTGGGGAACTAAGGTCCCACAAGCTGTGTGACAAGGCCAAAAAAAAACAAAAACAAAAACATCATGAAAAAAAAAATTTTTTTTAAATACTAACATTCATCAAGAAAATAAACATGAATCCAGGATAAACTATATGTTAGCCATAAAACAAGTCTTAATAAATTTCAAAAGATTGAAATCAAATTAACTATCTTTTTTAATCGTAAGGGAATGAAACTAGAAATCAATAGCAAAATAAAAATTGGAAAATCCACACATGTGTGGAAATTAAACAACACACACTTAAACAACCAATGGGTCAAAGAATAAATCACAGAAGCGTTTAAAAATATCTTACAACAAATGAAAATAAAAATATGACATACCAAAATTTATGGGATGCATCAGAAGCAGTGCTAAGAGGGAAATTTATAGCTGTGAAGGTTTACATCACAAAAGAAGAAAGATCTCAAATCAACAATATTAACAAACTAGAAAAAGAGCAAACTAAGCCAAATCTAGAAGAAAGAAGAAGATAATAAAGATTTAAGCAGAGATAAAACCAGATAGAGAATTTAAAAAGCAATAGAATCAACTAAACCAAGAGTTGTTTTTTCAATAAGATTGACAAAACTGATGAACCTTTAATAAGACTAAGAAAAAAGAGCAATTCAACTAAAGTCAGAAATGATTCTAGCCAGAGCAATCAGGCAAGAAAAACAAATAAAAAACATCCAAATTAGAAAGGAAGAAATAAAATTGTTTCTGTTTGTAGACAACATGATCTTACATGTAGAAATCCTAAACACTCCACAAAAGAAAAACAAACACCTCTTATAACTAACAAATTCAGCACAGTAGAAGAATACAAAGTCAACACACACAAATCAGTTGCATTTCTATACACTAACAATGAACAATCTGAAAAGAAAATTAAGAAAACAACTCCATTTACAATAGCATCAATAAAGAATAAAATATTTAGGAATTAATTAAGAATGTGAAAGACTTCTACAATGAAAATTACAAAACATTACTGAAAGAAATTAAAGATATAAATAAATGAAGAGGGGCTTCCCTGGTGGCGCAGTGGTTGAGAGTCCACCTGCTGATGCAGGGGATGTGGGTTCGTGGCCCGGTCTGGGAGGATCCCATGTGCCGCAGAGTGGCTGGGCCTGTGGGCCATGGCTGCTGGGCTTGCACATCCAGAGCCTGTGCTCCGCAACAGAAGAGGCCACAGCAGTGAGAGGCCCATGTACCGAAAATAAAAAATAATTAAAAAAATAAAATAAATGAAGACATTCTGTGTTCATGGATTAGAAGTTAATTAGAATTTAATTAGAAGGGGTTAATATCCAGAAGTTAATTAGAAGTTAAGATGTCCAAACTACGCAAAACTATCTAGAGATTCAATGTAATACCTATCAAAATCCCAATGCTTTTTCCAGAAATAGAAAAATTGATCCAAAAATTCATATGTAATCTCAATGGACCCTGAATAGTCAAAAGAATCTTGAAAAGGAAGAAGAAAGTTGGAGGTCTCACACTTCCTGGTTTCAAAACTTATTACAAAGCTACAGTACTCAAAACAGTGTGGTGTGACATAAAGATAGATATACTGATGGAATAGAAAACAGAGAGCTCAGAAATAAACCCTCACATATATGGTCAAATGACTTTTCACAAGCATGCCAAGACCATTCCATGGAGAAAGGACAGGCTTTTCAATAAATGGCGCTGGAAAAATTAAATATCCACATGCAAAACAAAGAAGTTGTTACACCATATACAAAAATTAACCCCAAATGGATCAAAAACTTAAACCTAAAACTTAACACTAAAATAATCTTAGAGGGAAACATAGGGAAAAATCTTCATGACATTATAATAGGCAATGATTTCTTGGTTATGATACCAAAAGCACAGGCAAGAAAAAAGCAGACAAATTGGAGTTCATGAAAATTAAAGACTTCTGTGCATCAAAGGACATAATCAACAGAGTGAAAAGGCAACCCACGGATGGAATGGGAGAAAATATTTACAAATCATGTATCTGAAAAGGGGTTAATATCCAGAGTACATAGAGAACTCCTAAAACTCAGCAAGAACACAATTAGATTATCAGACTGGACAAAAAAATGTTTAGCTATATACTGTTCACAAAAAGAACACATAGAAAGTAAGAGAGTAAAGGGGTGGGAAAAACTAAACTAAGGAAATATTAAGAAAGAAGGCTAATATAGTTATATTAATATTAAGCTAAATAGTTAAGGGAAGAATCATCACTAGATTTAAAGAGTAACAATAATAATAAGAATTCACCAGAAAGATAATCCCCCAAACGTATCACCTTATAAAATACTTTCAAAATACTGCTCAAAGAGATTTTTTTTTAAATCCATAAAGACACAGAAGAGTTGACCAGCACAATTAATGAGCTTAATCCAATGAACATATATAAAATGCTGTACTCCACAAGCAGCACACAGACATTCTCCAGAACACAGTATATTTACCAAAATTAACCCCTAAGATGTAAAAGAGGTTTCAAAGTATTTCAGAGAATGCATGTTAACTAGACCGTATCCTCCAATCACAATGTAGTTAAACCAAACAAAAACCTTCAATTTGCAACTTAAAACTTCCAAATAATTCATAGTCAAGAAAAAAAATCAATAGAAATTAGAAAATGTTAAGATATACAATGATAACAAAAATGCTACATATCAAAATATGTGAACTATATTCCTAATATAGTCTTAAATGCTTATAATAGAAAAGAGAAAGCCTCAAAAACACTGAATTATCTAAGTTTAAAAGCCAGCAAAAAAGAGAAAGAGAGAAAATAGCATAAAAAATATAGGAGGAATAAAATAGTAGAGGAGAAATACATGAAAAAAATGTAAAGATAAATTAGAGAGGATCAGTGAAGTAAAAAATGTCTGAAAACATGAATAAGTTGAAAGATGTTTCTCCCTTTTTAGAAGGAAAAAGAGGTCATATTTACATATACTACCAACTTCAGATAAGAGAAAATAATGAATAATTTTATCTAATAAATTTGAAAACTTACATGAGAATTATAAATTTTTAGAAAAAAACCATAACTCCATGACTATAAGAATAAAAAACACAAAATCTTATAACAGAAATTGAATTATTAGTTTAAATTCTTTTCACACACAAAAAATCTCAGGCCAAGATGAACAAAGTTCTACCAAACATTCAAAAGACAAATTTGTAAAATTTTACCCAAATTCTTCTAAGGAAGAAAAAGAGGAATACTCACCAACAGATTTTATGAAACTAGGACAATCCTGATTCCAAAATCTGACAAGAAGAGTACATGAAGGGAAAAACTGAAGGCCAACCTCACTGACAAACATAGATGCAAAATAACTAAACAAAATATTGGCAAATAGCAGCTAGCTATGAATGGAAAAGATGAAGATGGGTTTGTCTCAGGAATACAAGATTGGTTCAACATTAAATATGTAATTCACTACATAAACAGATGAAAAAGTAAAAATCATCTAATCATCTACAGTTACAGAAAAACATTAAAACTCAAAAGCTTTACACAAACAAAACTCTAGCAAACAGTAATGAAAGGGTATCTACCAGAAACATTTAAACATCAGAATTATTAATTACAAAATATTAAAGCACTTTCATTGAGACCAGAAGTTGATAAAAATGCCTGCTATCACTACTTTGATTGATACCATATTGGTGATCTAAGACAGGGTAACAGAAAAAAGAAATTAAGGGTATAAGAAATTAAAATAAAGGAACTGCCATTATTCACAGACATGCCTGCCCACAGAAAAATCCAAGGAAATCTAAAAATTACTAGTATTAATGGGAGAGCTTGGCAACGTTGCTGGATATAAGGTCAAAGTACAAAAGTTAACTTTATTTCTATGTATGAGCAACAAATTGAAAACACAAACAACATTTAACACAGGAACAAAACTAAAATGCCTAGGAATTAATCTAATAGAAGATGTGCATGGCCTTTATGGAGAAAATTATAAAACACATTTGAAGGAAATTTAAAGACCTAAGTAAATGGAGAGATAAACTATGTTCACAAATAAAAACAAATTCCAAAATTGATATATAGAATAAAATTTGGACCAAAAGCCAATAGCTTTTTGTTGTTTTCTAGTGGAAATTGACCTAAATTTAGTTAGATGGCCAAAGGGCAAACAAGAAATTCTGAAGAACATAAACAAGGTATAGGGACTTACCCTAACAGATATTGAAGTATCACATTAAAATATTTAAGATAGTGTGGTACTGGCGTAAGAAAAAATAGATCAATGGAATGGAACAGAGCTCAAAATCAGACCCATATATATACTATAACCTGATATATTAAGAGGTAACATTCAGAACAATAAGCAAAGAGAGTTCATTTCTTCAGTAAATGTCTGAGACATTTGATTTTAGAAATTAAATACTTCAATCTCAAAAAACAATTTCAATTGGATTATGGCCCTAAATGTAAAAGGAAAATCTTTGGAAGACAATTTGAGAACACCCATATGACTTCAGAATATAGAAAGGTTTCTTAAAACAAAATATCAAAATCAAAAACATAAGCTACACAAATCAAAACCACGAGATATCATCTCATACATTTCACAATGGCTATCATTAAAAAGACCACAAATAACAATGTGAAGAAAGGGGAACCCTCTTGCACTGTTGGTGGGAATGTAAATTGGTACAGCCACTATGGAAAACAGTACAGAGGTTCCTCAGAAAACTAAAAATAGAACTACCATATGATCCAGCAATTCCACTCCTGGGTACATATCCGAAGAAAACAAAAACACTAATTCAAAAAGATACATGCACCCCAATGTTCATAGCAGCATTATTTACAACAGCCAAGATACGGAAGCAATCTAAGTGTCCATTAACAGACGAATGGATAAAGATGTGACATATATACCTATATATATATATGTATGTATGTGAATATATATAATAGAATACTACTCAGTCATAAAAAAAGAATGAAATTTTGCCATTTGTGGGTATTAGGCTTAGTGATAAGTCATACAGAGAAAGACAAATACTGTATATTATCACTTACATGTGGAATCTAAAAAATAAAACAAACAAATGAACATAATAAAACAGAAACAGACTCACAGATACAGAGAATGAGCTAGCGGTTACCAGTACAAAGAAGGTATGGGGGAGGGACAGGATAGTGGTAGGGGGTTAAGAGGTACAAACTACTATGTATAAAATAAATAAGTGGGAATTCTCTGGTGGCCCAGTGGCTAAGACTTGGTGCTTTCACTGCAGTGGGCCTGGGTTTGATCCCTGGTCAGGGAACTAAGCTCCCACAAGCCACATGGCACAGCAAAAAATAAATAAGCAACAAGGATATATTGTATAGCACAGGGAATATAGCCAATATTTTATAACTTTAAATAGAGTATAGTCTATAAAAATATCAAATCACTATGTTGTACACCTGAAACTAATATGATATTGTGAATCAACTATACTTCATAAAAAATATATATATTCCCCAAACTGAACAGAAGACTTGAACAGGCACTTCACAGAAAAGGAAATCAAAATGGCCATTTATATATATAAAAAGATGCCAAATTTTTTTAGCAGTCAAGGAAATTCAGATGACAAGTATAAGGAGATAATATTTCATACCCGTCAAAATTGCAAAAAATTTGTCAATTCTGAATGTGGAGCAATGAGTACTCTTACACACAGCTGTTAGCTGTTAGAAATGTAAATTAGTACAAGTAATCTGGAAAGTAAAATAGCATTATGCAGTAAATTCCTGGCTATATTCTCTACATGAACTCCAGCATATGTACACCATCAGTCATGTATAATAAGGTTCATAGCAGTAACACTTATAATAACATTAAACTGAAACAACTCAAATGCCCTTCAATGCATAAATTGTGATTTTTCACAGTGGAATACATTATATTTCAACAGGAAAAAAAAATTCAATAAAAAATAGTCACTAGGGCTTCCCTGGTGGCGCAGTGGTTGAGAGTCCACCTGCCGATGCAGGGGACGCGGGTTCGTGCCCCGGTCTGGGAGGATCCCACATGCCGCGGAGCGGCTGGGCCCGTGAGCCATGGCCGCTGGGCCTGCGCGTCCGGAGCCTGTCCTCCGCAACGGGAGAGGCCGCAGCAGTGAGAGGCCCGCGTAACGCATAAAAAAAAAAAAAAAAATAGTCACTAAAATCAATATGGATGAATCTCAGGAATATAATTTTGAGTTGAAAAAAGAATTATCTGTATACTATATTTCCAATATATTTCCATATATAAAAAATTGAAAACATGCAAATATAAGTATTTTGTTTAGGGCTATATGGCACCAACAATAAAGAAAAGTCAAGAAATGATAAGCAAAATTGTAGGATAATGGTTACCCTAGTGAGTGGTAGAGATGGTCCAAGAGTAGGGAGTGATATATCACTAGGCAGGGGCCCTTGAGGGCCTAAAATGGCACTGACAACCTTCTATATCCTAAGTTAAGAAGCAGGTACATTTTTTGTTATATTATTACCTAAAGTACATATTTAGTCTAATATATTTATGTGTGTATGATTTATTTAATAATAATAATTAATAAATAAAATTTAGCCATGTATTCTTTGATACTACAGTTCCATATCAAAATTTTTCCTTAGAAAACTGAACATGAACATAAAAGACTGGGGAGAGGTAGTGGAAGGGGTGGGGATGGGTTGGAGAGTAGTGTTGACAGAGATGTTTACAATGACCCTAATTTTCTTCTGAACTTTAAGTCCTTCATTTCACCTTAATGCTTCCTATGCCTATCTGAAAATCCTTCCTACACCACAAAGCTAACCTCTTAATCTCTTCTCCCTCAAATGTTTTCTAGCTTTTGACTTTTTTTTTTTTTTGGCCACACCACACCACATGCAGGATCTTAGTTCCCTGACCAGGGATCAAACCCATGCCCCCTGCAGTGGAAGCGAGGAGTCTTAACCACTGGACCATCAGGGAAGTCCCTGACCTGTGTTTTTGTTAAAGACCATCTTCCCAACTAAGCAGACTCCTCTCTCACCTCTCTCTGAGCTTCCTTCATGTCAGCTTTCTTTTCATGTGTGCCATTTTCAGCCATATTTTATCACTGCTACAAGCCTATCAACTATTTATTTACATAAATGTATAATACCCTAGCATCTTGCAAGTACTCTGTTTAAAGTACAAATTCAATAAATGTTGATTAAAGGAATGAATGAACTGACCATTAAGAGAAAAATGAGGCATTTAGAGATAAACTACTACTATTATAATACTAGCAGCTAACAGCTTTTGAGCTCATAATATGAGATAGGAACTGTTGAAAGCACCTTAAAAATATTATCCCATTTTATAGATGACAAAACAAAGGCACAGAGAGGTTAAGTAACTTGCCCAAAGTTCCACTGCATGTAAGTGTTAGGATTTGAACTTGTTACTTCAGTTACAGCTGTTTGTAGTTCATCAAAAGTTCATCAGATTAGGAAAAGATTTTTTAAAGACTGGAAGAGGTTTATGAGACTGGGAAGGAAGGGGACTCAGAATAGATAAGAGGGGGCAAAATGTGAAAGGAGAGACAGTTTAGAATATCAACTTTGGGAGAACACACTAAAAGGACTCAAGCTTCTACTAAGACCTAGGACATTTGAGAGGAACATGCCAACAACAAAGAAGAGTGAAGAGGTGTGATACCTTTGAGTCACGCTGGGCTGTCACCTGCAAAGGTTTTTGCCTGCCTATTCCTCTTCACTCACCTGAGCACAAGTCTTTTGTCAGCTCTCTCTTTACCATCCAGGGCTCCTTCCCTTGTTCCAACAATAATATCACACTTGGTTTAGAAAAGCAAAGTCCTGCATATAAGAAACAGAATTTGGTCATGCTGTAGATATCCCAGAACTCACATCCAATTCTTTGATCATCAGGGAAGAGGGAGCTTGCAGTAAGCCAGAGAAAACTGTGATAAGGACATGTATTCAAAGGACAGGGAAGTTGAAGCTTCCAACACAGATTAATAATAGACCTGTTCACTGCCAACTCCACAAATATTAACCCGTTACTTTGGCACAGGCAGCAGACTTTCAGCCAAGCACTACAGATGCTATCCAAAAATTCACAACAATGGTGGTAGCAAAGTGCCCCTTATGAGTATAAGCTCAATTTTACAAGAAGATATTATTACCCAGTGATACCAAGATCCTGTAGTTCTCCAACATCACATTACTGTACAGATGCCTCTGAGAAGAATTCAGACAATCCCACTCCTCTTGGGAGAAGTCTACAGCCACATCTCTGAAGGTCACCAACTCCTGAAATGAAATAAATAAATGAAGTGAAACAACCTCATCTTTTCCCATACTCACCTCATTCATTCTGCCCCAGGCACACAGGGCTCTCCCATATATTACATTCTCAAATATGTCAAGAATGTTCCCCCTCAGGGCTTTTGTACTTCTCAGATCATTCTGTATATAACAAAAGCAATGCTCTTACCCAAGTTGCCTATTCCCCTAACCCTCCTTATTTTTCTACATGGTACTTATTTTGTTATTTATTGTCTGCTCCCCACCTCCATTAAAATGTAAAGTCCATGAGGGCAGAGTATATTTTTGTTTTGGTCACTGCTATATACCAGTTATAGAACAGTATCTGGCACACATGAGGCATTCAAATACTTGCTGAATAAACTGAATTAATGAATGAATGCTTTGCAAAGTTCAAGAAGCTATAAGAGGATCAAAAATGAGACCATAAAGTGCTTGCTGTATCTCTGAAAACTGTTCTAGATCAAGCAAATGATCAATGCCATTAAAATTCAAATACTTTTATAGAGTACTTAAAATTTTGTGTAAAGAAATGAGTGTTCCACTCATAATACTGTTTTTTTTTTTTTTGCGGCACGCGGGCCTCTCACTATCGTGGCCTCTCCCGTGGCGGAGCACAGGCTCCGGACACGCAGGCTCAGTGGCCATGGCTCACGGGCCCAGCCGCTCCACGGCATGTGGGATCTTCCCTGACCGGGGCACGAACCCGCGTCCCCTGCATCGGCAGGCGGACTCGCAACAACTGCGCCACCAGGGAAGCCCCATAATACTGTTTTTGCTTATAGGGGCTGAGTAAAGTTCTTAAAAACTTGGAGCTATGTTATGATTCAGCTGGATTCCAGGTTTCTATAATGTGACCACCTGATGAAAACTAACATACATTATGTGTTTGTGTGTGGGGACGGATACACACACACACACATATACACTCGTAAATTGTTTTCTTTTCTTACAAAATTAGAAGAGGTGAATCTGTCAAAGCAAGATTTTTAATTGGGCATTTGATACAATTTTGTCATAGTTTAAAAAACTGTCTCTACAAAATAAAAATTCTTAAAGTGTTTTTTCAACACACAGTAACTTTTCTTCTTATTTAATTATATGAAGTAGTTTGTGAATTTCTCTCTCTCTGCCCTAGCAATAACATCCTTCATATACTGCAGAAACACTCCTGTTAAGAGTTTGTTTCATGTGGTATACATGCTTCCAAAAATGTTTCCCTTAGCTTACATAAATATGTATAATAAATGTATAAATTTTTTATATACAACATACACATTTTTTCACTGAGTCTTTAATTTATACAGTCAATGAAAATAATTACAATGTCAACATAAGGAGCTTAAACTCTAACCTTAAAATATTTGACCTCTAACAAAGAACCTCTTAAAATATTTGAACTCTAACCAAATACTTGGTTTCAAAATCCATTCATAATTATAATCAAACCAGTCTAAAGAAAGTCAACAGTTCCCTTAACGTTTTTGCCTTACAGAAACATGATTCCCAACGGAGAAGACAACTTTCCCTGAAGCCCTGTCATGTGGTGACTGTCTTATTTCTCAAATCCCTTCTACACAGCACATGGAGGTGAGGTAGGTGACCTCTTTGCTCCTTACACTTGTTTCCATACCATTGCCCCACCCTCTTTCCTAATATATACCTAGTTTTCAACCTCATGAAATCAGGCTATGTCACTATCACTTCTTGTTTCCATTATCTACCAATTCCTCGTAGATGCAAATTCTCTGTCATTACTTGAACACTTCAGCATCTAACTCACTGTTACTCTCTCCAATGGTACTCACATTAAACATATGGGAGTACCCATATGTTTCAATATCCATATAAATAACCCTTCCAACAGCCTGGCCTCTCAGTTCTCTGACCCCATCTTCTCCAATAAGCCTGTCTTCCACACTTCTACAGTCGCTCACTTCACGATCATGCCCTAGACCTTGTCGTTACCAATAAGTACAAAACCCTCCATAATCTCAACTCTCCCACTCTCACTTCCACCTCCTATATTCCAGTTTTTTCCCTCTGGTACCCCAATTAGGATAATTCTTCCACCACACTAGAACCTACAAATCATTGATCTCACCACGTTTTCACTGTTCTTCACTCCCACATACCCTCACTTCCTAGAACAACCATTTGTTATAATCACCCCCACACATATACCCTCAACTGCCCGGCTCCCTCTCACTTAACTATACTCACCTGGTTAAACCACAGCCATCACTCAGCATACTCTGTTTCTGGAAGCTGCACAGCTGAACTTTGCTAGAGAAATCATGCTAATTGGTCTCACTTTAAATTCATGATCACTAACTTCCAGGGGGCCAAAATGATACATTTCTACCTACATACATGATACATTTCTCTAGTCCATTCATTTCCCCCACCCTCCTAAATGACCATTTGATACTTTCTTCTCTCTCCTCAATCTTCAATACCTCCCCCCCCATCCTTTCTCTCAGCTAAGGATCTTGCTTTGTCTCACTGAAAAAACAAAAGCCATTTTAAGAGAATATCCACAAATTCCCACAACATCTACACATCTACCTGCATCTGGCCCATAAACTCTAACTTGATCCTATTACTATAAATGAACAGCCCACTTTCCTAGCAAAGGCCAAACCCCTCCACTTGTATCCTAGACCTCAGCTGCTCTCAGCTTCGCAAGCAGTGTTCCAGCAATTCCCTCCTCTCTCCTCTTCATCTTCAATTTCCCTTTCTATTGAATCTTTAACATCAGCCCACAGACATATACCCATCTTTAAAAAACCTTGTTGACTACAGTTTCTCCTTCAGTTACCACTCATTTCTCTTCTTCCCTTACAGCTAAACTGTTTTAAAGAGTTGTCTATACTTTCCATTGTTTCTCTCCCTGAAATGAAGAGGAATGACATAATATGACATACGTAACAGGATCACTTTGGCTGCTCTGTTGGGGATAGACTAAAGACAGGGTGGAAGTAGACGGACAAGTTAGAAGAGCATAGCAATAATCCAGGTGAGAGATATTGGTTTATACCAGAATGGAAACTGGTGGTAGTAATAAGTGGTCAGATTTTGGATATATTTTGAAGGCAGGACAAACAAAATTTCCTAATGGAAGACTTTTAGCTTGAACATCTTAGATGGGGAAGTATGTAAGAGTTTTCTAATTGATTTTCCTGTTTCTATCCTTGTCCCATTCAGTTTATTTTCAATAGCAGCCAGAGTGATCCTATTAAATGGGAATCAGATCATGCCACTCCTATGCTCCCAAACTTCCAATGGCTCATTTCACTCAGTTTGAGACATCTAAATTTGAGGTATCCATTCCACAACGAAATGAAGATGCAGAGTAGGCAGTTGGATATATGAGTCTGGATTTCTGGGCTGTATACAATTTGGTAGTTGTTGGCATATAGATGGTATTTAAAGCTGTGAAACAGTGAGATCAACAAAGGAGTGTAGACAGAGCAGAAAAGAAGACTAGGATTAAGCCCTCTTAGTTAATATGTGCTTAGCAAAAATTTGTTGAATGAATGAACATTTGGACAGAGACCAGAATGAAGAAGTTGGTCTGTATCTGGGGGAACAGCATTCTAGGCAGAGGGAACAGTAAGTGCAAGGCCATGAGTTAAGAATGTACTCAGATCACTACAAGGAAGCTAGTGTGGCTGGAACCAAGTGAGTGAAATACAGAGTGGGAAAAATTAGATGAGGTCAGAGGGTTAGCCAGGGACGAGTTTATGTAGGGCCTTGCAAGCCAAGGCAAGGACTTCAACATTTATCCAGAATCAGGTGGGAATCCATTGGAGGGTTTTAAGAAGTGACATGATTGGTCACCCAGAAAAGTTTCAGCAGAAGGAAAATTAATGTCTGCTTGTTTTGAAAAGCAGGAAAATACTTCAGGAAAGAGAAAACACCAGCTCACCTGGTACATGGCTTTAAGAAGTCCAACAGCCATTCTTTCCTCCCCTTGACTCTTCTCTTGGGAAATGGCAGTGTCCTTAGATGAGTGAGATGGGTAAGAGAACATGAGAAACTAGGCTTTCCTTGAAGCATCCAGAATCACTAGCTTAGAATTTTTCTGCTTCTCTTTCCTCTGTTGCACCCTTCCCTCCAATAGAGAGAAGGCAGAATGGAGACCTAGGAATCTTCTTGCATGCAATTTAACCTGTGCCTAAATCACTTCCTAATTTATTATTTTAACAAGAGATTTTCTAGATTTTACAAATAAAAACTCCAAGTGATGTAATCATTTGCATAAAGACACACAGCTAATAAATAACAGCACCGAGATCAGATAAAGGTCTTCCTGATTCCACTTTCCTTCTCCTCTCCAGTAGGTCAGTGGTTCTGAAACTTGGTGGCACACTGGCATCACCTGGTTAGCTTTAATAGATACTGGTGGCACAGAGTCTCACTCAGCGCCCCCCCCGCAAAAAAAAAAAAACAAAACACAACATACACACACTCACAGATTCTTAAAAACTACAGCGCCAACCACCATCTTACACAGATCACAGCGGCCACGGGTACGGGCAGTTTCACACCGTCACCCTCTCCCATAGCCCCCAGCCTCAAATACTAGGGTATCACAACCGGTGATCTCACACTCCAGTCACAAAGAAGCCGAGGATACAGGAACAACGGGAGACAGAGAGTATCCTCCCGCCCCCACTCACAGTCTCCCCTCTGTGGCACCAACCATCGACTCACTCGCACCCAGAGTCACACAGATACGATGTGTACAGGCACATTGGGTGGCAGGCTCACGCACCGTAAGGTCTCAACCCCGTCTCACACGAAGAGTCACACAGAAGGCCCGGGGACCGGCGTCAGGGTGACCCACAGGCCGCTCCTCAACCCACTTCCTACCTGCAGAACCGAAGTGCCGGAAAACCAGGTTCAAGCCCGGAAAACTCGGGTAACCTCCTCTCGGGCCCACCTCCTGCCCTGACTCTGAGGGAACCCAGCCTCCGTGGGTCCGGAAAGAAGCGACCGGGCCTCCGGAGGACACAAAGGCGCAGCGGGCCCAGTGCTCGCGGGGGCCACTGGGAAATGTAGTCCTGACCAGAAAAAGGCTCGGCACCCGGGGGTTCAACTGCCACAGCTCAGCTCCTCTGGGGGTTCGTAACACCGACCCCTGTGCCCCGGCTCTTGCCACGCTGACCTCTCCCTGGCCTTGCAGAAGGAGCCTGGAAGTCCCGATGATTCCTCTCAGCTCCGAGCCTGGGTCTGCCACAGAGACTGGCCGAGCGTCACACTAGACGGTCTGGGATTGAAGTGCGCAGGCACAGGGTTTCGGTTCACTTCCCTAAGCAACGCAGCAGAGAATTACAAGCCTTGGGCTAGTCGCAAGGGGCCGGGTGGTGTGTGGGCGCGCGCTAGTGCGCTCGCGTCTACACAAAGTGCGTGAAGAGTGAGTCCCTCTCTTTGAGCTGGGGACCTGAAAAAAGTGTGTGGTGTGTGGTGGGCAGTTGGGAGTGGAGTGCGCAGGTGCATTATGCTTCCACCAGTCCCGCCTTCCCTAGGGCGTTCTTTCTCAGGGAATGGTTTACCTTGAAGGCAGGAGGGGAGGGGTCAGGGTAGACAGTGTCATCCTGTGCATATGGTTCCTGTGTTTGTGATTTAGTGACGGTGGATGTGACTGTGTCTCCTCTTCCTAAAGTGGCTCCTATGTCGGGTATCTTCAAAGTTCCCTACGTTCGGATACAAATGTCACATTTCCAAGAGGGCTTCCCTGATTACACTTCTCCCCCGACACTTCACGGCTCCTTAACCTGACTCTATACCCCCTTAGAACAACAGTGATTATATTTTAAGTTTTTATTTAAGTTTCTGTCACCTGACTGATTTTGTGAGTTAGTGCACCACCCTGTGATTCTGTCATTTTGTGTTTCTGTGAGAGTAACTATGCAAAACTCTGTGTGTTGGAGTGAGCATGGTGCATTTCTGTGACCATGTGTGTGATTGTGTGTGACATTTGTGATGTTAAGTGTGAGAATGTGCTATGATAGAAAGTGACTGACTGGTGGAGAATGGAGTAGGACTGTGGTATGATAGTGTGTACGGCAGACCGTGAGGATTATACTAATGGATGTAGGTTTGTGTGAAGAATTCTGCCCTGTGGTATCCGATTAGAAAGCACCTACTGTGTGCCAGATGCTATGTGAGGTGCTGGGATAGACACAGAGAAAATAAGCTTTAAAAAATGATGAATAAAATATTAGTGAGTGTAAGGGGAAATTCAAGAGACCTATTATATGTGTATTTGGATAACAAACAGATATCTGGATCTACACAAAGGAGTGAAGAGCACCAGAGATGGTAACTACAGGGTTAACACATAATACTATTTTCTTATTATTTAATTATTGACAAAATACAAATTACTGTTTAAGCAAGAATAAAAACAATGTAGTTAAGGGTATCTATATTATTAATATATATGTTAACCAATATAGAAGCAAATTGTATGACAACAATAGCACAAATGCCAGGAGAAGAGAAATGCATGGAAATAAACTAATGTAAATGTTCCAGTATTCTATGGGAAGTAATATAATATCACTTGAATGGACACTGTGTTAAGTGAAAGTTGTACATGCTAAGCCCTAAAGCAACCACTTAACTAACAAAACAAAGAGTTATTGCTAATTATCCAACAAGGAATATAAAATGGAGTCATAAAAATTACTCAGTTAATCCAAAAGAAGTCAGAAAGAGAAGGGAACAAATTACAGGTGGGAAACAAATAGAAAGATAGAAGGTTTATATCAATAATCAGATTAAATATAAATGATCTGAACATCCCAATTAAGAGGGACTAAGTATCAGATCGGATAAAAAAAGCACAACTCAACCATATGCTGCCTATGAGAAATTCACTTTAAATATATACCAATAGGTTAAAAGTACAAGGATGGAAAAAGATATACCATGCTAATGCTGTGTAAAGAAAGCTGGAATGACCTTGGATTTGGCAGTGGGTTCTTAGATATGACACCTATAGCACAAGAAGCTGAAGGAAAAATAGATAAATTGGACTTCATCAAAATTAAAAACTTTTGTGCATCAAATGACATCATCAAGAAGGTGAAAAGACATCCCACAGAATGGTGAAAATACTTGTAAATCATATATCTGATAAGGGTTTAATACCCAGAATATATAAAGAACTCCTAAAGCTCAACAACAAAAGGACAACCCAATTCAAAAAGTGAGCAAAGACGTGAATATATATTTCTGCAAAGAAGATATATAAATGGCCAATAAACACATAAAAAGACTAAACATCATTAGTAATTAGGGAAATGCAAATAAAGCTATGAGATACCACTTTATACCTACTAGGATGGGTATTTTCAAAATAACTGAAAATAGCACGTTAGTGAGGATGTGCATAACTTGTAACCCTTGTACAATAATGGTGAAAATATAAGATGGTATAGTTTGGCAATTCCTCAAAAAGTTTAGCATAGAATTAACATGTGACCCAGCAATTACGCTCCTAGGTATATATCCAAAGGAACTGAAAGCAGGGACTTGAACAGATACTTGTATTCCAATGTTTATTGAAGCGTTATTCAAAATAGACAAAAGGTGGAAAAAACATGAATGGATAAACAAAGTGTACTATACACATACAATGGAATATTTTTCAGCCACAAAAAGGAATAAAGTTCGGACACATACAACATGGATGAAGCTTGAAAAATTTATGCAAAGTGAAATAACTCATATGCAAAAGGACAAATATTGTATAATTCTGCTTATATGAAATATTTGGATTAGGCAAATCCATAGAGAAAGAAAATAGATTAAAGGTTACTGCAGGGAGGGAGGAATTAGGAATTATTGCTTAGTGGTTACAAAGTTTCTGTTTGGGTTGATGAAAAGTTTTGGAAATAGATAGTGGCGATGATTGCACAACATTTTGAATCTACTTAATGCCACTGAATTGTACACTTAAAAATTGTTAAAATGGCAAATTTTATGTTATGTATTTTACAATAATATAAAAATGTAATCATGTAGTATACCAAAAATCATTGAATTACATACACTTTAAACGGCTGAATTATATGGTATGTAAATTACATCTCAATAAAGTTGTTAAAAAAAAGAAAGCTGGATGGGGCTTCCCTGGTGGCGCAGTGGTTGAGAGTCCGCCTGCCGATGCAGGGGACACGGGTTTGTGCCCCGGTCCGGGAAGATCCCCCATGCCGCGGAGCGGCTGGGCCCGTGAGCCATGGCCGCTGAGCCTGTGTGTCCGGAGCCTGTGCTCCGCAACGGGAGAGGCCACAACAGTGAGAGGCCCGCGTACTGCAAAAAACAACAACAAAAAAAGAAAGCTGGAGTGGATATAAATATCTACAAAGCAGGTTTCAGAGCAAAAAATATTACAGAGATAAAGAAGATCATTTCATAATAATAAAGTGGTCAGTTCATCAATAGAGAATAACAATTGTAAATGTTCATGCACCTAATAATAGCATCAAAATACATGAAACAGGGCTTCCCTGGTGGCGCAGTGGTTGAGAGTCCGCCTGCCGATGCAGGGGACGCGGGTTCGTGCCCCGGTCTGGGAGGATCCCGCATGCCGCGGAGCGGCTGGGCCCGTGAGCCGTGGCCGCTGAGCCTGCGCGTCCGGAGCCTGTCCTCCGCAACGGGAGAGGCCACAGCAGTGAGAGGCCCGCGTAACGCATAAAAAAAAAAAAAAAAAAAAAAAAAAAAAAAACATGAAAAAAAAACTGGTAAAACGGGAAGGAGAAAGAGATAAATCCACTATTACAAGTCAGAGTCCAGTAATACTCTCAGTAATTGCTAGAACAATTAGAAAATCAGTTAAAAGAGAAGATTTGAAAAACACTATCATTTGAACTAATTGATATTTGCAGAGCACTACAACCAACAACAGCAAAAAATACTAATTTTTTTCAAGTGCACATGGAACATTTACAAAAATAAAACATATTCTGGGCCACAAAACAAGCCTTTTTCCACAATGGAATTAAATTAGAAATCAGTAACTAAAAGACATCTGGATAATTATTGAATATTGTATTTGGAAATGTACACATGTCTAAATAACACATGGATTAAAAAAGAAATCAAAAGAAGTTAGAAAGTATGTTGAACTGAAAGAAAATGAAAACATATTACATAGCAATTATGAGATGCCACTGAAACTGTGTTCAAGGGGAAATTTCTAGAAACTAGATGTCTATATTAACAAAAAACAAAGGTCTCAAATCAATGACTTCATCTTCCACTTTAAGAAACCAGAAAAAGAAGAGCAAATTAAACACAATGTAAGCAAAGCAAAGGAAATAATAAACATCAGAGCAGAAATCAATGAAATAGAAAACAGAAAAATAAAGAAAAATCAATGGAACCAAAAGTTAGTTATTTGAGATTAATAAAAATGATAAAACTGTAGCAAGACTGGTCAGGAAATAAATGGAGATATATCAGGAATGAGAGAAGTGACATCACTACAGATTCTACAAATGTTAAAAGGACGACAAAGTACAGCATAGAAACTTTAATCCAATATATTAAACAACTTAGGTGAAATAGAAAGATTTCTTGACAGACACAAACTATCAAACCTTACTAAAGAATAAATAATTAACCTGAATAGCCCTATATCTGTAATATAAATTGAATTTGGAATTAAAAACCTTCCTACAGGGACTTCCCTGGTGGTCCAGTGGTAAAGAAACTGCCTTACAATGCAGGGGATGCGGGTTCGATCCCTGGTCAGGGAACTAAGATCCCACATGCCGCAGGGCAACTAAGCCCGTGTGCCAAAACTACCGAACTCGCGCACCTCAACTGGAGCCCACAGGCCGCAAACTACAGAGCCCACGCACCCTGGAACCTGCACGCCACAACTAAAGAGAAAACCCCCATGCCACAGCTAGAGAGAAGCCCGTGCACCACAACGAAGAGCCCGCATGCTGCAACTGAGACCCAGCCCAGCCATAAATAAATAAAATAAACAAATAAATAATAAATCTTAAAAAAAAAACCCTTCCTACAAAAAAAGCCAAGTCCAGATGGCTTCACTGGTAAATTCTATGAAACATTTCTATTTAATTTTAATTTTTATTAAACATTTAAAATTCTCTTAAGCATTTAAAGAATAAATAATAACAATTTTATACAAACACTTCCAGAATATTGAAAGGAAGGAAATTCTTCCCAATTCATTCTATGAGTTAACTAGACAAAATTACCCCACCTCCCCTGCCCCCACAAAACCTACAGATTAATATTCCTCATGAACCTATTTGCAAAAAGTTCTTAATAAAATTTTAGCAAACTGAATCCAACAATATAAAAAAATGATAATGCAACAATGGCCAAGTGGTGTTTATCCCCAGAATATAAGATTGGTTTAAGATTTGAAGTCCAGTGTAATTCAACATATTAACAAACTAAAAGAGAAAGAAAATACAGTATTGCCATCTCAGATGCAGAAAGAGCATTTGACAAAATTCAACATCCATTTTTGATAAATACACTTAGCAGAAAAAGAAAAAAAGCTTCAACTCAGTGAAGGCCATCTACGAAAACTCTCCAGCTACCATTTCACTTAATAGTACAAAACTGAATGCTTTCCTTCGAAGTAAGATCTTGGCAAAGATATTCACTGTCTCCACTTCTGTTCAATCTTTTATAGAAGGTTTTAGCCAGAGAAACCAGGAAAGAAAAAGAAATAAACAGCATACAGATTTGATAGTGTGATGAAGAGCCTAATTTCATTTTTTGATGTTTGCCTGCTTATAGCTTTAAAAAAGAAAACCAAACCAAGAAGTTTATTTAAACAACAAGTGCTTGTCTTGAAGGGACAACTATCTAGGATTTCTTTATTTTTTAAAAATTAATTTTTAATTGGAGTATAGTTGAATTATGATGTCGTATTAGTTTCTGCTGTACAGCAAAGTGAATCAGTTATACGTATATCCACTCTTTTTTAGACTCTTTCCCCATATAGGTCATTACAGAGTATTGAGTAGAGTTCCTTGTGCTATACAGTAGCTCCTCATTTGTTATCTATTTTATATATAGTAGTGTGTTCATACCAATCCCAATCTCCCAATTTATCCTACCTCCCCCTTCCCCCTGGTGGTCATAAGTTTGTTTTCTACATCTGTGACTCTATTTCTGTTTTGTAAATAAGTGTATTTATACTATTTTAGGATTTAGTTCTTTTTTTTTTTTTTTTTTTTTTTTTTGCGGTACGCGGTCCTCTCACTGTTGTGGCCTCTCCCGTTGTGGAGCACAGGCTCCGGACGCGCAGGCTCAGTGGCCCAGCCGCTCGGCGGCATGTGGGATCTTCCCGGACTGGGGCACAAACCCGTGTCCCCTGCATCAGCAGGCGGACTCTCAACCACTGCGCCACCAGGGAAGCCCAGGATTTAGTTCTTTTAGAGTAATTTATCGAGACTACCTTACTTGTGACATCTGCATAGAAAAAAGTCATAAAATTGTCCTTGGTTTAACAATGATAAATGAAAAACATTAAAATTCTCCAGCTGAACAAGGTATGCAAGGATTTTTTTTTTTTTTTTTTTTTTGCGGTACGCGGGCCTCTCACCGTTGTGGCCTCTCCCGTTGCGGAGCACAGGCTCCGGACACGCAGGCTCAGCGGCCATGGCTCACGGGCCCAGCCGCTCCGCGGCATATGGGATCTTCCTGGACCGGGGCACGAACCCGTGTCCCCTGCATCGGCAGGCGGACTCTCAACCACTGCGCCACCAGGGAAGCCCTGCAAGGATTTTTTATATTCCTTTTTTTTTGTTAAATAGCGAGAGCAAAATAACTTACTGGCATATAAAGATAAGAGGTGACCAAGCATACCACTAATGGAAAGGCAACATTTTCACAGAACTAGTATTTTCCCCCAACCCATTTTCATTTGATGTCAATCAAAGCATACCATTGGCCATAATTTATTTTTTAGGAAAGCAATATGCTTCTGCATACACCAGTTACTTTACGTACAATAAAGGAATGGGGAAGAGGAAAATGAAAGACTAGAGAAAACCGTACTGTAATAGTTAGGATGTAGTGGAACCAAATTGCATTTTTCTAATCGAGAATGTCCATTTGGTCTGTAGAAAAGAGTTCTGGAGTAAAGTAGCAGGTTCCTTTTTTAGTAGACACCTCCCGTCTGTTGCTGGAACACATCATTTGTATCTTCATCTTCCATTTCCAGCTGTGTAGGTGAGTCTGTTTCATTGATTGGCTGCCAGTCAAATCGGAATCTCATCTGCCTCATTGACAAACCGTGTCATTCACAATAGACTTTCATTAGTTTACTAAGTGGTGTATGCCTCTTAATCTTAAAGTGCACCACAGAACCATCCTGCCTTGCCACCTTCAAATTAATATGATCATTGTACTCAGTCCTTCCTTGGTCTTTTTGTCAGCCATGGTGATCTCCGGAGTCTCCTCAGCTGCTGTTTCACCAGATCCACACCAAACACGCACACAAGCAGCACCAGGAACAGCAGAAGAAGCTGCTAACAGCTTTGAGCTTCACTCCTTATTTCTCTTGTGCCCCCAATCTGGGCAAGCTCAGCTCCTCTCTTTTTTGACACTAGCGGGAGATTTAAACCACACAAGCCTCTGCCATAAACGCTCCACGCCAATTTCCTTTCCTTGCTTTTGCAAACAACTTGCAGACTTTCTTGGGATACCTGCCTTGCTTTTCCTAGAAAGCTTCATTGTGTGAGTAATAAAACTTTTCATACCCTCTTGGTGTGTGTGTGGCGTCATCAGTCTCAACATCCCAACCATATTTTGGGTGGGTGGGCGGGTCCATACTATATCTGCCGATTGCAATAGGAATAGATATCACTGTCTTTTCTCACAGATGACATGATCATCTATGTAGAAAATCCAGTGGAACCTCCAAACTCTTGTAGAAATACTAAGTGACTTAAGCAAGGTATCAGGCTACAAGATACAGAAATCAATATTTCTTATATACCAGCAATGAACAGTTGGAAATTGGATTTTCTAAAATACCATTTACAATGCATCAAAAACTCTGTAATACCTAGGGGTAAATCTGACAAAATATTTCATTATCTGTACATTAAAAAATATAAAATATTGCTTAGAGGAATTAAAGAAGATATATATTGTGCTCATATTGTGTCTTATGGTTATGAGAGTCACCATTTTAAAGATGTCAGTTCTCCCCAATTGATCTATATACTCAATACAATCTCAGTGAAAATTCCAGATAGATTAAAAAAATAAATAAATGGACAAATTCCTTCTAAAACTCTCCTTGGTGTTTGAAATGAAAATTTGTTTTCACACACACGAAAAAATTGTACATGAATGTATATAGCAGCTTTAGTTATAACAGCCAAAAGTTGGAAACAACCCATATGTCCTTCAATGAATGAATGGCTAAACAAACTGTGGCATATCCACATGGACTTCTACTCAGCAATAAAAAGGAATGAATTACTTACACATGTAAAAACACTTATGAATCTGCAGGGGATTATGCTGAGTGAAAAAGTCAATAGTCCAATTACATACTTTATAACTCCATTTACATAACATTCTTGAAGGGATAAAATTATAGAAATGGAGGACAGATTAGGGTTGCCAGGTCTTAAGGAGGGGGTTAAGAGAAGCAGGGAAGTGGGTATGGCTGTAAAAGGACAACATGAAGTATTCTTGTGATGATGGAAATAACTTGAAAGTATCAATGTGAAGGTTGTGATACAGTGTGTAATATTGCAAGATGTTACCACTGGGGGAAACTGGATACTGGGTATATGGGATTTCCCTGAATTATTTCTTACAACTGCATGAGAATCAAGAATTACTTCAAAATAAAAAGTTAAAAATTTTTAAAAAGCTAGGCCAAAAAGAAAACAAATTCTAAGGTAGTAGACCAAAACCCAAATACATTAAATGTAAATTCACTAAATATGTCAGAGTAAGATTGTCATTATTTTTAAAATAATATTGTTTAATGAGACATACTTTAAAAATAAAACAGAACGGTTAAAAGCAAAAGGGTAGAAAAAGATAATGCACTAGCCAAAAGAAGGATGCTGAGCTACAGTAATATCAAAACTAAGACAAAAAGTGATATTATAAAGGGTAGATTCCATAATTTCCTATTGGATCAACCAACAGGAAGCTATTACAACTCTAAATATGTATCATCCAACAAGAGAGCTTTAAAATATATAAAGCAAAGCTTAACAGAAATAAAAGGAGAAATAGACAAATCTACAAGTATAAAAAATGAAATCAGGAAGCTGAATGGACATAGAACCAACTCTGTTCTCATCTTTTAACAAAATAATTAGCAAAAAATAATTCTTACAGTTGACAGAAAAATGTACTGTTGGTAAAGACACATGAGACAAATAAGCAAAACTTATTTAGAGGACATGTTCTCTCTCTGCAGTGTTTGGGAGCCTCTTTTCCCTTCCCAGAAAGAAATTCACACTTTGCGGAAACAGTGCCCATTATCATCTGGTGAAAGGAAGGCTGTGAAAGGAAGACTATCTTATTCTGCTTCCTAGAGATAACATAGTTCCTTAGGCTTTGTGTAGCTTCACGACTACAAGTTCCTGATATTTAGCATGCTGTAGTCTACTGTATTCTGTTCTCTTTGCCAACATACTATTGCACAAAAGCATACAATAGTGTTTTCTTGGATATTTTCTCCATTTTGGTCTCTACTGCAAAATTATTGCGGTGAGTCTTGTTTTTGCGGTATGCGGGCCTTTCACTGTTATGGCCTCTCCCGTTGCGGAGCACAGGCTCCGGACGCGCAGGCTCAGCAGCCATGGCTCACGGGCCCAGCCACTCTACGGCATGTGGGATCTTCCCGGACCGGGGCACGAACCCGTGTCCTCTGCATCGGCAGGCGGACTCTCAACCACTGCACCACCAGGGAAGCCCTGTCCATTGTTTTTAAGTTCTTAAATCAGAGTGGAACTCATATGAAATGTTGAAAAAAGAAATCGGGTCTTTAGGGCAAGAGTGACATATAGTCCGGGTTGCTGGATTCTTAGGATTTTGCACCTGGTTACTTGTCTACTTTTCAACTTACACTTTTCACTCCTGATGGCGAGGCTACTTTGAATTATTGACATGACCTTTCATTTGATGGCTCAGTGTCTTTGCCTTCTTCAACAACATCTTTCTAGATTACCTGTATCACTTCTGTCCATATAACACACATGGAATATGGAGTAACACAGTGTAAAAAAAAAAAAAAAAAAAAAGCGTGGGTGTTTCCAGTAATACACAATCACGAATCTCTATAATTTTTTTCCATTTAATATTTTGGTGACTCATGTATTGACCTAACCATGTAAATTTCAATATTGTAACAGGTGCCCGTCAGAAAAGCAGAAACACAAAGAACGGACAGAGCACATTGTCTCTGAAAAACTGCAGAGTCAGAATCAAGAGGTCACTAGAACAGACGACGAGACCATGGTCACACGAATGGTCGCAAACTAGAACGACCCTAAAGTCACTGGACCTCAGAGTCCCTCGACCCCGTAGACTCCCTACCACAAATTCCACCTCTGAAAGCTCCCACACCCGATCACGCAACGGTGCTCCTCCCTTTTCTTTCTTTTTTTTTACTCCTCCCTTTTCTGACTGCCTCCAGGAGCTTGAGGCTCAGGCTGGCCCATCTCGTCTCTTCAAGGTGCCCAGACCTTGCCCCACTTTCACCCCACTGAAGTCCAGTCCCAGGTGGAGCCGGGACCAGACGGAACGAAACCGACTCAGCGGTGCTTCCCTCACGGACCAGATACCGTAACGCCTAGAACCCAAAGATCCAGACAACTGTAAGGAGGAGGCGACTTTTCGCAGAAAATAGATTTGGGCCGAGACGGCCTCTGGGAAATGTAGTCCGGGGCAGGAAAACTGCGGACCTTTTCACATTCTTCTCGGCACCAAGTGGCACTCCCAGGCTCCGAGGGCCGGACTCACTGGAGGCAGCTGCCGCAAAACTCAGCTGAGGCCTCTCGGCAGATCTGAGAGCCCCTCAACGCAGCGGTTGCTTATTCCCGCTACTCGTCAACTGGAGGGCCAGTCCCGCCCCGGCGAGCCGCGAGGGGCTCTGGGAAGAGTTATCCTGCGTCTAACGGACCGAGGCTTGTGCTGCCTTCGGCCACAGCCGGCACTGACCTTAATGGTTTACCTAACTCGGGCTGCACCGGCTGTGCCACTTGGGCAGCGCTGAGGTGCGGAATTGGGGCATGTGTCTGCGGGCTCGGTGGTGAGTCCTCGGGAAGTCGCGAGCTCAGAGTCCGGGACTCTTTGTGCTGGGTGGAATAGGGGCCTGCGGACCACCCGGTGCCTGTGTTGTTGGAGGAGGACGCCGGGCAGGGCTTTGCCCGTGCGGGTGGTTCCTTGAGGCCGTGGGAGTGACGTGTGAAGGACTGTGAGCGTGTGGCTTGATAGGACTTTATTTGCCAGGCATTTGTCTGTGACTGATATGGCCGTGGAGTCGTGTGTGCAGGCGGATTTTGTGGATGTGCTTTTCCTTTTCTGTTTCACTATGAACGTGGCTGCAAACCACGATAAAAGGCAGAGTTCGGTTGTGTGTGTAGACTTGTGAGACTGCTTGTACCAGTGCTTCATTTCTTTGGAAATGGTAATCGTAAATATGTTTTTCTATGAGATATCAATAGCCCCAACACGTTGTTTCAGTATTTATTTAAAATTTTATTTCTGTGTAATGGCCACGTTGTTTTGTGTGCTTAGTAACAATACTCCTTGCCCCTCACTCCCCGCCCCAAATCACAAAATAAAGAAAAGCTCCAAGAAAGCAAAAATCATTTATACTTCTACCAGCCACTATCAAAATTTATTTCCCATCTTTTCACCCCTCCCTCTGTGAATACATACATATGCATTCGTATATTATAAAATTGGAATCACGCTATACATACAGTTCTGTAATCTACCTATGCCATTTAACAATGTGCAGTTAATATTTTTCCATTTAAACAATTACACATCTATGTCATCATTTAAAAGTTTTTTTTATGGTATACATTTTAATGCATTTACACCTGTTGATGGGTAATTTGGTTCTTTTTAACTTCTTGCCATTATATAGAATGGGTTTATCAGCAACTATTTGGCATGTTACAATAAACTTTCTTAATTTTTTTTGGTGGGGAGCAGACTCTTAGAAGTGGAACTGATAGGTTGAGATGTATATGCTTATTAAAGACTCCCTAATTCTATCCAGTTATTCTCTTGTAAGGTTCCAATAATCTACAGTATTATTGGCATAGTATAAGATTGCCTATATTCATACACCCTTGATAACAATGGTTATCGTTAGTATTAATAATCTTTGTTAACCTCATAGATGTAAAATAATTTCTTTAATTTGCAGTTATTTAATTACTACTGAAGTCAACCATTTAAAAATCTTTTTTTGTGTGAATTATGTGTTTTCTAAGGTGTTTTTCTAAAGCAGTGTTCTATTTTCAAATTTCTTTTCCAGGTTCTTCAGGTACTGAGGATTCATTCATTCATCCACTCACCATTTATTGAATGCTGTGTGTGACAGGAATAATTATAGATGCTTGGGATATAACATTGAACAAAGGAGACAAACTCTCTGCTATCATGGTACTTACATTGTTGTGGGCCAGATAATAAATGAGGTAAGTAAGTTAAATATAACATACATTAAATAGTGAAACATTCTAAGAGAAAAGTAAAGCAGGAGGATATATAGAATCAGGGATGAGACTTGGAGTTTTAGATGGGGTAGTTAAGAATGCATCCTGAAAATGTAATAATAAAGATATGAAGGGAATAAAGGTGCTAATTATGCACATAATTAAGGGAAGAGGGAACAACAGTTAGAGAAGCCCTGAGATGGGAATATGCCTGTTACAAAGAGGCTGGTGTGGCTGAAATAGAGCAAATGAGAGGGAGAGTAGTGAGAGATGAGAGAAGAAAGGTAATTGGAGGGAAGAAGGGCAGATCAGATTGGGCCTTATGGGTCCTGTTAAGGATCTTGGCTTTTTACTGTGAATGAGATGGGAAGCTATTGGAGAGTTTTGAACATGCAAGTGATAGTATCTGCTTACGATTTAAGAGGATTGCCTTGGTTGCTCTGATGAAAGAATTATGAGAAGAAGAATAGGGGAAGAGGGCAGGGACAAGGCCAGAAGCAGAGAGACCAATTAGGAAACTATTGCATTAATCTAGGGAAAAGATGTTGGTGACCTGGACCAGAGTAGTAAAAATGGTGAGAAGTAGTCGTGTATTGGATATAATTTAAAGGTAGAGCTGACATAATTTGCTGATAGAACTGATGTGGAGTGTAAGTGTGACAAGATGACACAATATTTTTTAATCTGAGCAACTTGAAGAATGGAGTTATCATTAACTGAGAAGGGAAAGAAGGTAGGAAGAATCTGGGGCATAGAGAGATATTGAGATTTCAGTTTGGAATATTGTATCTGAAGTATGAGATGCCCATTGGACATTCAGTTGGAAATATTAAGTTGGCAGTGGGATATACAAGTCTGAAGTTCAAAAGAAAGATCTGAGACCTAGGTTGGAGACATATGTTTGGGGATTATCAGCATATACGTGGTATTTAAGGAGATCACTTAGAGGGTAGATGGAAAATGATAGAGGTAAAGGACTTATCTCTGGGTCACTTCAACATGAGAAAGTCAAAGAAAATGAGGAGGAACCAGCAAAAAAGACTGAAAGGGACTAGCTAGAATGGTTGGGAGAAAACCCCAGTTATGGTGCTTAGTCCTACTGACATGGTCATTGTTTCTAGGCTTTTTGTTTTGGTGGGCAGAGCTAGGAAATATATTCTTTTAGTTTTTTGTAGTAGCTTGATTCACATACCATACATTTTACCCTTTAAAGTGTACAACGGAATGTTTTTTAAAAAAATCCACAGGGTTGTGCACCCATCACCATCATGTAATTTTAGATCATTTTTGTCCCCCCTGAAAGAATTATCGTACCCATTAGCAGTCAATCTCATATTCTCCTCCTTCCTCCCAGTCTAATGAACCACTAATCTGATTTATGCCTTGATGAATTTGTCTATTCAGGCATTTCATATAAATGAAATTGTACAATATGTGGTCTTTTGTGACTGGCTTCTTTCACGTGATATGTTTTCAATGTTTATTAACGTTGTAGCTGGAAATATACTCTTAACAGAGTAGACCCCATGAGTTCATACTGCTATTTGCAATCAAAAAAATTTAGAATTATAGAGTTTCTACTTTAGTTTCATTTTTGTGTCTTTTATTTATTAATCCATCCATCTGTAGATGTGTATATGTATATATAAATAAGATAGTGCAGAGCAATATTACTAGTACTTAAAATATTCCTACTGCAAATAATTTAATATTTCTTTATAGATCTATTTGCTTTGGGGTTGTCTCTCTAGGGACATATAACCCAATTATTGTGCTTTAAAGTAACTAGAACTAATTTCTCTGTGTGTGGTTAAGCCACAAATGTAACATATGAGTAGGTTCATTTGTTTCATTCTGCTTTTGATTTTTAGTTATAGCTTATGGGTTTTTTTGGTTGTTGTTGTTTTAATTTAATTTATTTAATTAATTATTTTAGCTTTTAATTTTGTTTTATAATCATGTAAGACATTTACATGGTTGGAAAGTCAAATATGCAAAACAAACACACAAAACAAAGAGAAGTCTTGTATTGTTTGCAAGCAAGGAGCATGATGCCTCCAGCTTTGTTATTCCTTCTCAAGATTGCTTTGGCAATTTGGGGTCTTTTGTGGGTCCATACAAATTTTAGGATTGTTTGTTCTATTTCTATGAAAAATTCCATTGGAATTTTGATAGAAATTGCATTGAATCTATACATTGCTTTGGGTAGTATGAACATTTTAGCAATATCAATTCTTCCAATCCATGAACACGGAATTTCTTTCCATTTATTTGTGTCTTTTTCAATTTCTTTCATCAGTGTCCTATAGTTTTCATTGTATAGTCTTTCACCTGCTTGGTTGAGCTTATTCCTAGGTATTTTATTCTTTTTGATGCAATTGTGAATGGAATTATTTTCTTAACTTTTCTTTCTGATAGTTCATTATTAGTACATAGAAATGCAGCAATTTCTGTATATTAATTTTGTATCCTGCAACATTACTGAATTCATTTATAAGTTCTAACAGTTATTTGGCAGTCTTTAGGGTTTTGTATGTATAATATCATGTCATCTGCAAATAATAAAAGTTTCACTTCTTCCTTTCCATTTGGATGCCTTTTATTTCTTTTTCTTGCCTAATTGCTCTGGCTAGGATTTCCAGTACTATGTTGAACAAAAATAGTGAGAATGGGCATCCTGTCTTGTTCCTGGTCTTAGAGGAAAAGCTCTTAGCTTCACACCATTAACTATGGTGTTAGTTCTGAGCTTGTCATATATATCATTTATTATGTGAGATACGTTTCCTCTATACCCACTTTGTTGAGAGTTTTTTTTTTTTTTTTTTTTTTTTTTTGCTGTACGCGGGCCTCTCACTGTTGTGGCCTCTGCCGTTGTGGAGCACAGGCTCCAGACGCACAGGCCCAGCGGCCATGGCTCACAGGCCCAGCTGCTCCGTGGCATGTGGGATCCTTCTGGACCAGGGCACAAAACTGTGTCCCCTGCATCAGCAGGCAGACTCCCGACCACTGTGCCATGCGGGAAGCCCTGTTGAGAGTTTTTATCAAAAATGGATGTTGAATCTTTTCAAATACTTTTCCTTCATCTATTGAGATGATCATATTGATCATATGGATTTTTATCATTCATTTTGGTAATGTGGTGTATCACATTTGTTGATTTGTGGTTATTGAACCATCCTTGCATCCCTAGAATATATCCCACTTTATTGAGGTGTTTGATTCTTTTTAAAAATTTTTTAAAAATAAATTTATTTGTTTGTTTTATTTTTGGCTGCATTGGGTCTTCATTGTTGCACATGGCCTTTCTCTAGTTGTGGCGAGTGGAGGCTACTCTTCATTGTGGTGCACAGGCTTCTCATTGCGGTGGCTTCTCCTGTTGCGGAGCGTGGGCTCTAGGCATGCGGGCTTCAGTAGTTGTGGCTTGTGGGCTCTAGAGTGCAGGCTCAGTAGTTGTGGTGCATGGGCTTAGTTGCTCCGCAGCATGTGGGATCTTCCCAGACCAGGGATTGAACCTGTGTCCCCTGCACTGGCAGGCGGATTCTTAACCACTGTGCCACCAGGGAAGCCCTGAGGTGTTTGCTTCTTAATGTATGTTGAGTTCATGTTTGCTAATATTTTGTTGAGGATTTTTCATCTGTGTTCATCTGGAATATTGGCCTGTGATTGTCTTTTCTTGTGGTATACTTGTCTGGTTTTGGTATCAGGGTAATGCTGGCCTTGTGAAATGAGTTTGGAAGTGTTTTCTCCTCTTCTATTTTTGGGAGATTTTTAGAAGGATTCGTATTAATTTTTTTTTGAATGTTTGGTAGAATTCACCAGTACAGCCATCTGGTTCTGGATTTTTGTTTGCTGGGAGGTTTTAAATTACTGATTCAACCTCCTTACTAGTAATCGGTCTGTTCAGATTCTTTTGTTTCTTCATAATTCAGTCTTGGATGGTTGTATGTTTCTAGGAATGTATCCATTTCTTCTGGGTTGTCCAATTTTTTGGCATATAATTGTTTGTAATAGTCTCTTATCTTTTGTATTATATTTCTGTGGTATCAGTTGTAACATCTCCTCTTTTGTTTCTGATTTTGTTTGAGTCTTCTCTCTTTTTATTTGGTGAGTCTAGCTAAAGGTTTGTCCATTTTGTTTATCTTGTCACAGCATCAGTTCTTGGTTTCATTGATCTTTTCTCTTGTCTTTTTAGTCTCTATTTCATTTTTTTCTGCCCTGATTCTTGTTACTTCCTTCCTTCTACTAAGTTTGGGCTTCTTTTATTCTTCTTTTCTAGTTCCTCGAGGTTTAAACTTAGATTGTTTATTTGACATTTTTCTTGGTTTTTGAAATAGGCATTTGTTGCTCTGAACTTCCTTCTTAGAGCAGTTTTTGTTGTATCCCTTAAGTTCTGGTGTATTGTACTTCCATTTTCATTTGTCTCAAGATATTTTTGATTTTGCTTTTGATTTCTTTGTTCCCATTGGTTATTCAGTAGCATGTTGTTTAGTTGTTACATATTTCTGAATTTTCCAGTTTTCTTCTGGTAATTGATTTCGTTTCATACCATGTGGTTGGGAAAGATGCTGGATATTATTTAAGTCTTCTTAAATTTGTCAAGACTTGTTTTGTACCTATCATATCCTAGAGAATATTCCATGTGCACCTGAGAAGAAGGTGTATTCAGGTGCTTTTGGATGGAATTTCTGTATATATCTATTTAGTCTGTCTGGTCTAATGTGTTGTTTAAGGCCAATGTTTCCTTATTGATTTTCTGTCAGAACGATTTATCCATTGTCTTATTGTATTGCTGCCTATTTCTCCCTTTAGACCTGTTAATATTTGCTTCATATATTTAGGTGCTCTTATGTTGTGTGCACATATATTTACAAATGTTTATCCTCTTGTTGGATTGACCCCTTTATCATTATGTAATGCCCTTCTTTGTCTCTTATGGCAGTCTTTGTTTTAAAGTCTGTTTTGTCTGATATAAGTATAGCTATCCCAACTTTCTTTTGGTTTCCATTTGCATGGAATATCATCATGCAAAAAGATGGACCCTTCAGTCTGTGTGTGTTCTTACAACTGAAGTGAATCTCTCATAGGTAGCATATTGATGGGTCTTGTTTTTTTTATCCATTCATCCATTTTGTGTCTTTTTGAAAGCTTTTCTTTTTTTGTGTGTGTGGTACGCAGGCCTCTCACTGTTGTGGCCTCTCCTGTTGCAGAGCACAGGCTCCGGATGCGCAGGCTCAGCGGCCATGGCTCATGGGCCCTGCTGCTCCGCGGCACGTGGGATCCTCCTGGAACAGGGCACGAACCCGTTCTGTGTCTTTTGATCAGAGAATTTAATCCATTTACACTTAAAGTAATTATTGATAGGTATGTATTTATTGCCATTTTGTTGATTGGTTTTTGGCTGTTTTGTAGTTCCTCTGTTCCTTTCTTTGCTCTTTCTTTGTGGTTTGATGGCTTTCTTTATTGGTATGCTTAGATTCATCTCTCACTATCTTTTGTTATCTACTGCAAATTTTTGGTTAATGGTTACAATGAGACTGACATAACCCACTTATATTTATAATGGTCTAATTTAAGTTGATAATAATCAAAGTTTGAATGCATTCTAAAGCTTTACATTTCTATCCCTGCCCCCCCATCATTTTAAAAAATATCAAACGCTTCACAAATTTGCATGTCATCCTTGTGCAGAGGCCATGCTATTCATCTCTATATCATTCCAATTTTAGTATATATACTGCTGAAGTGAACACTGGGAGGTTTCTGTTGACCTGTCTTCAAGTTCATTGATTTTTTCCTCAGTCATGTTGAGTCTACTGATGAGTCCATTGAAGGCATTCATTTTTTTTTTTTAGAGTTCCATCAGCACTAAGCAATTTTAATTAAAAAAAAATGATCTCAGAGTAATTTCAAACTCACAGAAAATTTGCAAGTACATTACAAAAAAACTCCCTTATTGCCTTCACCCAGATTCACCAACTTTTAATATCTCTCTCTTTCTTTCACACACACACACACACACACACACACACACACACACACAAAATGAGTCTTTTTCTGAACCATTTGACTACAAGCTTCAGACCTGATCATTCATCCCCTAAATACTCCAGTGTGTATTTCCCTAAACAGAGACCTCCCAATAAGTCAGGAAGTCAACCAATGATACAACATTGCCATTTAGAGAACCTGTTCAAATTTGCCAATTGTCCCCAAAATGTCTTTTTCTTCATACTTTAAAAAACATATATATTTATTTATTTTTATTTGGTTGTGCCGGGTCTTGTTGTGGCTGGTGGGCTTTTTAGTTGCAGCTGGCAGGCTCCATAGTTGTGGTTTGCCGTCTCCTTAGTTGCAGCATGCGGGCTTCTTAGTTGTGGCACGTGAACTCTTAGTTGCGGCATGCATGTGGGATCTAGTTCCCTGACCAGGGATTGAACCTGGGCCCCCTGCATTGGGAGCATGGGGTCTTAACCACTGCGCCACCAGGGAAGTCCTCCCAAAATGTCTTTTTTAGTTTTCAGGTATAGGATTCCTTCATACCTTGCATTTGGTTGTCATGTCTCTTTGGCCTCCTGCAACCTGGAACAGTTCCTCAGTCATTCTGTCTATCATGTCCTTGAGAGTTTAAAAGAATACAGGCCTTATATTCTGTAGGCTGGCACTCAACTTGATTCCATTGGATGTTTCTTCATGCCTAGACTCAGGCATGTATTCCTGACAAACTTTGATTTTCTCATTATGTCATTCTGTCCCATCACTGGTGATGTTAACCTTGATCATCTAGTCATGTTGATGTCTTCACTGTAAAGTTCTATTTTTCCTTCTAACTGTTGGAAAATGTTCCAATATGGTGCTAAAATCCTGTTCCTCATCGAAACTTTACCCATTCTTAGCCTCCATTGACAACTTCAGTCTGAACCACTCTCCAGTTGATAAGTGGTTTTATGTTTATATTATTCCTTTTACATTTATTGGTTGGCATTATAATGGAAAGGAAGAGCTTTCCTTTCTCCCTACTGATTTATATCACGTTGAGCTCATGGATTCTATTTTATTCAGTAGGTTATAATTTATTACTGTAAATATTTATTTTCATGCTGAAATTGCCCCTAATTTGGCCAATGGGAGGTTCTTTGAGCCAGTTTCACATCTTTTTAACATGGTCCTATCAGTTTTGTTTTTTTTTTTTTTTTTTTTTTTTTTTTTTTTTTGCGGTACGCGGGCCTCTCACTGTTGTGGCCTCTCCCGTTGCAGAGCACAGGCTCCGGACGTGCAGGCTCAGCGGCCGTAGCTCACGGGCCCAGCCGCCCCGCGGCACGTGGGATCCTCCCGGACCGGGGCACGAACCCGTGTTCCCTGCATCGGCAGGTGGACTCTCAACCACTAAGCCACCAGGGAAGCCCTGGTCCTATCAGTTTTTGAGCACTTCCTTAATTTCTGGCACAAGATGTTCTAGGCTCATCTTGTAGTTTTCCCGCTCCAGCCCTAAAATCAGATATTTCTTCAGACAGTCTTGGTTCCTCTTCTTTTTTCCCATATAAATATTTTTTGGAAAATTTTGGACTTTTATTTATTTATTGTTGTTGAAGTATAGTTGATTTACCATATTATGTTTCAAGTGTACAGCATAGTGATTTGGTTATATATATATTCTTTTTTTGATACTTTACATTATAGTTTATTACAAGATATTGAATATAGTCCCCTGTGCTATGCAGTAAATCCTTGTTGTTTATTTTATGTGCATCTGTTCATCCCATACTCTCAATTTATTCCTCCCTTGCTTCCTCTCCCCTTTAGTAACCATAAGTTTGTTTTCTATGTCTGTGAGTCTGTTTTCTGTTTTGTATATAGATTCATTTGTACTATTTTTTAGATTCCACATGTGATATATAATATTTGTCCTTGTCTGACTTCACTTAGTATGATAGTCTCTAGGTCCATCCATGTTTTTGCAAATGGCATTATTTCATTCTTTTTTTATGACTAAATAATATTCCATTGTGTATATATATATATATTATATATATGTACACCACATCTTCTTTATCCATTCATCTGCCGATGGACATTTAGGTTGCTTCCATGTCTTGGGTATTGTAAATAGTGTGCCACTATGAACAATGGGGTGCCTGTACCTTTTTGAATTAGAGTTTTTGTCTTTTCTGGATATATGCCCATAAGTGGGATTGCTGGGTAATATGGCAACTCTACTTCTAGTTTTTTTTTTTTTTAACATGGTTGAGTTCTTTTTTTTTAACATCTTTATTGGAGTATAATTGGTTTACAATGGTGTGTTAGTTTCTGCTTTATAACGAAGTGAATCAGCTATACATATACATATATCCCTATATCTCCTCCCTCTTGCATCTCCCTCCCACCCTCCCTATCCCACCCCTCTAGGTGGTCACAAAGCACCGAGCTGATCTTCCTGTGCTATGCGGCTGCTTCCCAGTAACTAGCTATTTTACATTTGGTAGTGTATATATGTCCATGCCACTCTCTCACTTCATCCCAGCTTACCCTTCCCCCTCCCCACATCCTCAAGTCCATTCTCTACATTTGCATCTTTATTCCTGTCCTGCCCCTAGGTTCTTCAGAACCTTTTTTTTTTTTTTAGATTCCATATATATGTGTTAGCATACAGTATTTGTTTTTCTCTTTCTGACTTACTTCACTCCGTATGATAGACTCTAGGCCCATCCACCTCACTACAAATAACTCAATTTCCTTTCTTTTTATGGCTGAATAATATTCCATTGTATATATGTGCCACATCTTCTTTATCCACTCATCTGTTGATGGGCACTTAGGTTGCTTCCATGTCATGGTGATTGTAAATAGTGCTGCAGTGAACATTGTGGTACATGTCAGTTTTTGAATTATGGTTTTCTCAGGGTATATGCCCAGTAGTGGGATTGCTGGGTCGTATGGTAGTTCTATTTTTAGTTTTTAAAGGAACCTCCATACTATTCTCCATAGTGGCTGTATCAATTTACATTCCCACCAACAGTGCAAGAGGGTTCCCTTTTCTCCACACCCTCTCCAGCATTTATTGTTTGTAGATTTTTTGATGATGGCCATTCTGACCGGTGTGAGGTGATACCTCATTGTAGTTTTGATTTGCATTTCTCTTATAATTAGTGATGTTGAGCATCTTTTCATGTGCTTTTTGGCCATCTGTATGTCTTCTTTGGAGAAATGTCTATTTAGATCTTCTGCCCATTTTTTGATTAGGTTGATTAGGTTGTTTGTGTTTTTGACAAAGAGTTGCATGAGATGTTTGTATATTTTGGAGATTAACCCCTTGTCAGTTGCTTCATTTGCAAATATTTTCTCCCAGTCTGTGGGCTTTTTATTTTGTTGATAGTTTCCTTTGCTGTGCAAAATCTTATAAGTTTGATTAGGTCCCACTTGTTTATTTTTGCTTTTATTTCTATTGCCTTGGGAGACTGACCTAAGAAAACATTGCTGTGATTTATGTCAGAGAATGTTTTGCCTATGTTCTCTTCTAGGAGTTTTATGGTGTCATGTCATATTTAAGTCTTTAAGCCATTTTGAGTTTATTTTCGTACATGGTGTAAGGGAGTGTTCTAGCTTCATTGATTACATGTGGCTGTCCACCTTTCCCAGCACCACTTGCTGAAGAGACCATCTTGTCTTCATTGTATATTCTTGCCTCCTTTGTCAAAGATTAATTGACTGTAGGTGTGTGGGTTTATTTCTGGGCTCTTTATTCTGTTCCATTGATTTGTATGTCTGTTTTTGTGCCAGTACCATGCTGTTTTGATTACTGTAGCTTTGTAATATTGTCTGAAGTCTGGGAGGGTTATGCCTCCTGCTTTGTTCTTTTTCCTCAGGATTGCTTTGGCAATTCTGGTTTTTTTGTGATTCCATGTAAATTTTATGATTATTTGTTCTAGTTCTGTGAAAAATGTCATGGGTAATTTGATAGGGAACACATTAAATCTGTAGATTGCTTTGGGTACTATGGCCATTTAAACTATGTTAATTCTTCCAATCCAAGAACATGGGCTATCTTTCCCTTTCCTTGAATCCTCTTCAGTTTCCTTTATCAATGTTTTATAGTTCTCAGCATATAAATCTTTTACCTCCTTGGTTAGGTTCATTACTAGGTGGTTTGTTTTTTGGATGTGATTTTAAATGGGATTTTTTTTTTTTACCTTCCCTTTCTGATATTTCTTTGTTAGTGTAAAGAAATGCAACACATTTCTGTATATTACTCTTGTATCCTGCTACCTTGCTGAATTCATTTATGAGTTCTAATAGTTTTTTGTGTGGAGTCTTTAGGGTTTTCTATATAGAGTATCATGTCATCTACATACAATGACAATTTTACCTCTTCCTGAATGCCTTCATTTCTGTTAGTGTATTTTTTAAATTAATTTTTATTGGCGTATAGTTGCTTTACAATGTTGTGTTAGTTTCTGCTGTACAGCAGAGTGAATCAGCTATATGTATACATATAATCCCTCTTTTTTTGGATTTCCTTCCCATTTAGGTCACCTCTGTTGATATATTTTTGATTGCTAGCGTTCCTTTTGATTCTTTCTTATAGTGTTTATTTCTCCCCTTACATTATCTGTCTATTTTCCTAATTTGTTCATTAGAGCCCTGAACATATTAGTCATAGTTATTTTAAATGCACTGCACAAAGTTTTACTGTGCCCTTTGAAATGTAAATTATTGTGCTAGGCCATGAAGAAGCCATATAAGTAGTCCCTGCCATAAGTGATTCACAGTCCTAGGGAGAGAGACAAATCAGCAAATGCTGTGGCAGAATGATAAATGCCAATGTTGGGCAAGCTCATGGGATGTAGGAGTAAGATATATCCAATAGAGGGATATCCTGATCAAGGGATAAAGTAGTTTTTTTTGTTTGTTTGTTTGTTTTTTGGCATGTTGCATGGCTTGCAGGATCTTAATTCCCCAACCAGGGATCGAACCTGGGCCCACAGCAGTGAGGGTGCCAAGTCCTAACCACTGGACTGCCAGGGAATTCCCTGGATAAAGTAGTTCTTAATTTGACTTAAGGATGAGAAGGCATTGGTCAAGTGAAAGATGCAGCTGATCAGCAATCAGGGAATGGTTTCTATGTAGGGGGAAATGATATGCAGTAGCTTTTAAGGGAGTGAGTGCACTGTGTTTCTTTTAAAAGGGGCATAACCATAACTTGTGCCCCCCTCCCATGTGATTTAAACATATGTTGCCAAGTGGATGTTAGGACCTGGAATCCAGGGACACATGGGAAGACTAAGGAAAGAGAAGACTAGGGAAAATTTGGGGTGGTGGTGGAAAGAAAATACTCATCCGTGATGGAGCCATTTCCCCAGTATGTAAGTTAGCTCAAACTATCTAGAGAATTGCTTTGGGAAATGCAGCCAGGGGTGGGGCTCTCAATGATTCTAGAGTTTTTGGCAAAATTTGGATTCAAGCAGGCAGAGATGATGATAATGACGATGATGATGACACGGATGCCCAAGTTGTTAATGTTTTTTAACTGTATCCGAGCTCATTTCAGGAGGGAAGTATGCATAGTAGTTCAGAAACTGAACAAATGGATATGCCTCAAGTAAGTTCTTCACAAAGGGACAAGAAAAATAACATTTGGTATGAATAGAACATCTAATATGAGAATTTGTTTTTAAAGTATTTCTCCAGTCAGTCCACTTTGAATTTCTCCAAATTTATTCTTTTTTCCCTGACGCCTTGCCAATTGCTACTGCTTTGCCTGTAACACTTCGCCGCAGCAGCTCCAACATAGCGAATTTACTTAACATTAAGATACCATCTTAATCCTAACTTCATGTGGGAGGTATTTTGGGGCCCCATGCCAGAATAAGCTGAGGGACTTTTGCTGTGTACCTTCCAAGTGGGGCAATTCTTAAAAGTTTATTGTAATGGAGGGACTTTGGGTTTTTGCTCAGGGACATAGATGGAAAGAGCTCTGCCTCCACCCTTAAAACAAGGAAAAAACTGGACGAACTGCAGATTAACAACTTTTTTTGAACTCATCAAAGAACTGAGGTCACAGGACAACCAACTAACCTGAAATCTGAGGAAAAACAGATGCCTTCTGGGAGAAACAGGACTTGAGCCTTCACTCACATGGGGTGGATACTGCCAGACACCATATAAGCCAGTAAGAAGATACAGTTAAATTTTTTAAACAAATTATCAAAGGTTTAATGTGGGCCAGCAAGAGTATAAGACTTGAGCCTTCACTCATATGGGGTGGATACTGCCAGACACCATATAAGCCAGTAAGAAGATACAGTTAAAATTTTTTAACAACTTGTCAAAGGTTGAATGTGGACCAGCAAGAGTATAAAGCCACTGAGGGAGTTGCAAATTTGGGAGTTTTCAATCTCTGTTAGGCTTTTCCTCCAGAAATCCCACCAGACACTCACTGTGAAAATGGAGGAGAACCCTGTGATATCTTTCCTTGTGGTGCTGCTTTGGGAAAGGGAACAACAGCACAGACCCATCTTTGCTGCAGAATAAAAACTTTAGTTTGTATAATAAAAAGCAACAAAAACTGTTACCTTAGGGCACAGGTGGAAACTTATAGCAGTTTAAGAAAGTGAACTGAAAAAAAAGCACTACCTCTGGGAGTGGGGAAGGAATATGTGCTAGACCTAGCACACAGCTGGAGGAGAGGCAAGAGCATTCATGAAAGCCACATACATAACCAAGACTGAGGGACATGGGGCCTGCCTAAGACTTAGGCTTAGTGAGAATATAAGAGACTGCTTTTCTCTACCAACCCCTACTGCCCAACCCCCCATGAGGATAACAAGCATCAAATAAAAGTAATAGTGGAACATAGCTGGGAGACCTGCAAGAGAGATTCTCTGTGGGGAACAGCACAGACGGAATACTCATTGCCAAGGGAGAAACATATATTGAGTAAACATGCCTGGCAAACCAACCCATACCTTAAACACAGGTATCTTTAGAGGAATTTGAAGCCTGTGGTACAATGAAGGTAACCACAGCAATGAAAAACCTAAACCCCACCCATCTGCTGACTCAAACCCCCGTGTTAAAAACCTAGCAGAGGGCTTCCCTGGTGGCACAGTGGTTGAGAGTCCGCCTGCTGATGCAGGGGACACGGGTTCGTGCCCCGGTCTGGGAAGATCCCACATGCTGCGGAGCAGCTAGGCCCGTGAGCCATGGCCGCTGAGCCTGCGCGTCTGGAGCCTGTGCTCCACAACGGGAGAGGCCACAACAGTGAGAGGCCCGCATACTAGAAAAAAACCAAAAAACACAAAACAAAAAAACCTAGCAGAAAGAAAGGCATGCTAATCTGTAAGCATAAGAAATACTTAACTTTATATTTGCTGTACTACCCAAGGTGTCCAGCTTTCCAAAAAATTATAAGGTATGTGAAAAGGCAAGAAATAACACTTCAAAGAGCCAAAGCAATCATCAGAACCAGACTCAGATATGACGTAGATATTGGAGCAACCCAATAGGAATTTAGAATAATTATGACTAATATGTAATGGATCACATGGGTAATTACAGCAGACAGATGGAAACTATAAGAAAAAGTTGAATAGAAATGCTAGAAATCAGAATCACAGCAGAGGTGAATAACATTTATGATAGACTCATTAGTAGATTGGACACAGCTGAAGAAAGAATCTGTGAACTTCAATTTAGAGTAATAGAAATTACCTATACTGAAACACAGTGAGAAAAAGAGTGGGTGAAAAAAGCCAGAATAGAGCATCCAAGAGGTATGGGACAGTATAAAATGTCTCATATATGCTTAATTGGAATCCCAGTTAAGAGAGAGAATGAAGAAAAAATATTTGAAGAAATAATGGCTGAGACTTTTTCAAAGTTAATGACACCAAACCAGTAAACTCAGAGACCACCAAGCAGGATAAATACAAATAAAAATGAAAAACACTTTTGGACATACCATATTTTAAAAAAATATTTATTTATTTATTTGGCTGCTCTGGGTCTTAGTTGTGGTATGAGGGATCTTCATTGCCACATGTGGGATCTTCATCACAGCACGCAGGATCTTTAGTTGCGGCATGCAGGATCTTTTAGTTGCAGCATGCAGGCTGTTAGTTGTGGCAGGTGGGATCTAGTTCCCTGACCAGGGATCGAACCTGGGCCCCCTACATTGGGAGCACAAAGTCTTAACCACTGGACCACCAAGAATGCCCCTGGGTATTATCATATTTAAACTTCTGAAAAAGAAAGATAAGGAAGAAAATCTTGAAGGCAACTTCAAGAAAATAGAAACTTTACGTACTCAGGGACAAGGATAAGAATCATATACAGCAGACTTCTCATCAGATATCATGCAAGCAAGAAGACAATGGAGACAAATTTTTAAAGTACTGAAAGAAAAAAGCTATCAATACAGGATTCTATACCATGCAAAAATATGCTTCAAAAATGAAAAATAAATACTTTTTCAGGGACTTCCCTGGTGGCGCAGTGGTTAAGGATCCACCTGCCAATGCAGGGGACATGGGTTCAATCCCTGGTGTGGGAAGATCCCACATGCTGTGGAGCAACTAAGCCCGTGCGGGGTAACTAAACCCATGCACCACAACTACTGAGCCTGCGCTCTAGAGCCTGCGAGCCACAACTACTGAAGCCCACTAGCCACAACTACTGAGCCCCATGAGCCACAACTACTGAAGCCAGTGCACCTAGAGGCTGTGCTCCTCAATAAGAGAAGCCACTGCAATGAGAAGCCTGCACACCACAACGAGAGAAAGCCCACACGCAGAAATGAAGACCCAATGCAGCCAAAAATAAATAAATAAAATACTTTTTCAGACAATCAAAAACTCATTGCAGGCTTCCCTGGTGATGCAGTGGTTAAGAATTCACCTGTCAATGCAGGGGACACGGGTTCGAGCCCTGGTCCAGGAAGATCCCACATGCTGTGGAGCAACTAAACCTGTGCACCACAGCTACTGAACCTGCACTCTAGAGCCCACAAGCCACAACTACTGAGCTCACGTGCCACAACTACTGAAGCCTGCATGCCTAGAACCTGTGCTCCACAACAAGGGAAGCCACTGCAATGAGAAGTCCGAGCACCGCAATGAAGAGTAGCCCCTGCTCGCTGCAAGTAGAGAAAGCCCGTGTGCAGCAATGAGACCCAACACAGCCATAAATAAATAAATAAATAAATTTTTATTTATTTAAAAAAACTGCCAATAGACCTTCTCTACAGGAGGTGCAGAAGGAATATGATATCAATCAAACTTGGATTTGCACAAAGAAATGAAGAGCATTGGAACTGGAATCAGTGAAATTCAAATAAAATTCATTTCCTTTCTTATATGTAATTGCTCTAAAAGATACGTGATCATCTAAAGTAAATATTGTATGTTTATGGCATAGGTAAAAGTGAAATATATGACGAATGTAGCACAAGGGATGGGAGGAATTTGGAATATGTTGTTGTGGTCTTTATACTACAGGTGAAGCAGTGTCATATTATTTGAAGGTAGATGCAGATTTTGGGGGGGGGGGTGTTCCAAAGAGCAAATTTAATCAGAGAAGTGAGAAAATTCAGAAACAAAGGAAAGCAGTCAAGCAATTTGAAACAATGATAGCTTAGCCATTAAACAAAGTTAAAGATCTTTAGTTCCTCCATAAGGTCTGTAGTTAATATTCTGAGCCATCCTTGAGTTGTTTGGCAGATAGTGAAACCCCCATCAGGTGGAAAAAGTTAACTGCTGCTTGACCATGAGCGAGTTGACCCCAGGTGGGTTGGAACCAGATTGATGATATTGACTCCTGATTACCTCACCACCAACGAATCAGAAGAAGGTGCACAAGCTGATCACACAACTCCACCCCTCTTACCCTGTCTTTATTTATTTCTTTATTTTTCTGGTACGCGGGCCTCTCACTGTTGTGGCCTCTCCCATTGCGGAGCACAGGCTCCGGACGCGCAGGCTCAGCAGCCATGGCTCATGGGCCTAGCCGCTCCGCGGCATGTGGGATCCTCCCGGACCGGGGCACGAACCTGTATCCCCTGCATCGGCAGGCGGACTCTCAACCACTGCGCCACCAGGGAGGCCCATATGTACATTTTTAATATTCTTTTCCACTATGGTTTATCATAGGCTATTGAATAAAGTTCCCTGTGTTATATATATAGTAGGACGTTGTTGTTTATCCTTTCTGTATATAATAGATTACATCTGGTAACCCCAACCTCCCACTCCATCTCTCCCCCTGCCCCTCCTGCTTGGCTACCACAAGTCTGTTATCTATGTCTGTGAGACTGTTTCTGTTTCATAGATAGGTTCACTTGTATCATATTTTAGATTCCACATATAAGTGATATCATATGGTATTTGCCTTTCTTTTTCTGACTTCACTTAGAATGACACTCTCTAGTTGCATCCATGTTGCTGCTGAAGTAAAATTTTAAATGCCATTTTATTAGCACCCCCAAAATACAATACTTAATAAATCTCTCAAAGTATATACAGGCACTGTATGCTGAAAATGAAAAAAAAACATGATGAAAGAAAATAAATTAAAAATAAATGGAAATGCAGCAACATGGGTGGACTTAGAGATTAGCATGTGAAGTGAACTAAGTCAGAAACAGAAAGACAAATACCATAATGAAGTGGTGTTCTGCGGGTTGTCCTCCACTTCATGTTAGTATTAATTGGTCTGCTTCTAGTACTCAAAATAGGCACTGGCTGAGAGGTGGAAATGTTATGCTTTGTTGTTTGAATGGGATAAATGCTAGAATTAAGATAGAAAAGATTAGGACTAATACTCCTTCTAGTTTATTAGGAATTTATTGTAGAATTACATGTGCAAATAGAAAATATCACCCTGGCTTGATATGAGGTGGTGTGTTGAGAGGGTTTGCTGGAGTGTAGTTGTCTGGGTCTCCTAGTAGGTTGGGTGAAAATAGCACTAATATTATTAGTATTAAAATTAGTAACAAGGCACCTAGGATGTCTTTGATTGTACAGTAGGGGTGAAATGTAATTTTGTCTATATCAGATGAGATTCCTGTAGGATTATTGGAGCCTGTCTTGTAGAGGAATAGTAAGTAGACAGCTGCTAGTGCTGCAATTATAAATGGGAAGATAAAATGGAAGGCGAAGAATCGTGTAAGAGTTGCTTTATCTACTGAAAAGCCACCTCAGATTCATTTGACGAGGCTTGTGCGGATACATGGGATTGCTGAGAGGAGAACGGTATTAACTGTAGCTCCTCAGAATATTTGTCCTCAAGGTAAGACATAGCCCATGAATGCTGTAGCTCTGACTGTAAATAATAAGATGATTCCAGTGTTCCATGTTTCTGAAAAGGTATAGGATTTGGGACTCCCCTGGTGGTCCAGTGGTAAAGAATCCACCTTCCAATGCAGGGGACATGGGTTCGATCCCTGGTCGGGGAACTAAGATCCCACATGCCATGGGGTAACTAAGCTCTTTTGCCATAACTACTGAGCTCACGTGCTTCAATGAGAGAGCCCACGTGCCACAAACTACGAGCCCACATGCTCACCCGAGGGCCACAACTACAGAGCCCGTGCGCCCTGGAGCCCACACGTCCCAACTAGAGAGAGAAAACCCACACACCACAACTAGAGAGAAGCCTAAGCACTACAACGAAGAGTCCACGCGCCGTAACAAAAGATCCTGCATGCCTCAGTGAAGATCCCGTGTGCCGCAGCTAAGACCCGATGCAGCCAAAAAAATTAAAAAGGAAGAAAATAAGTAAATATTTTTAAAAGGTGTAGGATCCATAGTATAATCCTTGTCCTACATGAATAAATAGGCAAATAAAAAAGATGGAGGCTCCATTTGCATGTAGATTTCGGATAGTTCATCCATAGTTTACATCTCGTATATGTGTTACTGATTAAAAAGTGGTTATTGTATCTGATGTATAATGTATTGCTAGAATAAGCCTGTCAAGATTTGTAGAACTAGGGAGTTCCCTGGTGGTCCAGTGGTTAGGACTCTGTGCTCTCACTGCTGAGGGCCCAGGTTCAATCCCTGGTTAGGGAACTAAGATCCCTGCAAGCCAGGGCGGGGATCTTTTTGTGGTGGGGCCAAAAAAACCCCAGAAAAAAAACCAAAAATAAATGCCCAGTAGGGAACCAAAATTTCATCATGATGAAATGTTTGATGGAGCTGGGAGATCGATAAATGAATTGTTAATTTTTGTTAATGGATAATTTTCAGATGTTGGTTATTAAGTATTCTTATGGTTGAAATACAGTGATTTTTCATGTCATTGGCTATGGTTAGATTCCATGTAAGAATAATGATAACATACATTGTATTTATTTTAAGTACTATTTTTGTAATTAGTCTTGTGGGTTTTCCTCCAAAACCTTCACCTAGGGCTTCCCTGGTGGCTCAGTGGTTAAGAATCCGCCTGCCAATTCAGGGGATGTGGGTTTGAGCACGGGTCTGGGAAGATCCCACATGCCGTGGATCACCTCAGCCTGTGCACCACAACTACTGAGCCTGCACTCTAGAGCCTGTGAGCCACAACTACTGAAGCCTGCGTGCCTAGAGCCCATGCTCCGCAACAAGAGAAGCCACCGCAATGGGAAGCTTGCACACTGCAACGAAGAGTAGCCCCCGCTCGCCACAACTAGAGAAAGCCCGTGCACAGCAACAAAGACCCAAAACAGCCAAAAATAAATAAAATAAATAAATTTTTTAAAAACCTATTTATGGTGGACTTGGGTTGATTGTAGGTGGTGGTTTTGGTTGTGGGATTGTGTTGAATTTTGGTGGTTCGTTTTGGGGTCTAATAGCATTTTTGATTTATTTAGGGGGAATGTTGGTAGTATTTGGTTATATGACAGCTATGGCTACTGAGCAGTATCCTGAAGTTTGAGTTTCTAGTAAGACCATTCTAGGTATATTTCTTTCAGGGTTGATAGAATTTTCAATAGTCTTCTATGTTTTAAAGCAGCGGTCCCCAACCTTTTTTGCACCAGGTACCAGTTTCATAGAAGACATTTTTTCTTCTATGAAAAAATAGTCGGGGGGGTAGGGGGGTGGGGGATGGTTCAGGTTGTAATGCGAGCGATGGGGAGGAGCAGATGAAGTTTCCCTCACTTGCTTACTACTCACCTCCTGCCGTGCTGCCCTGTCCCTAACAGGCCGTGGACCAGTACCAGTCCGTGGCCTGGGGGTTGCGGACCCCTGTTTTAAAGGATGAAGAAGTGGAGATTGTATTTAAGTTTAATGGACTAGGGGATTGGGTAATTTATGATACGGGTGATTTTGGGTTTTTTTTAGTGAAGAGGCTATAGGAATTGCGACATTGTATAGCTCTGGTACTTGATTAGTAATTGTTACCCGTTGATCATTGCTTATTGGTGTTGTGGTTATTATAGAGGTTACTCGTGGTAATTGAACGGAATTGTGCTTAGGGTGAGGGTAATGAGGAATGAAAGAAAATATAGTTTGATTAGGCCTTTTTGGTCTGATACTAGCATAGAAATTTTTATTTGAATAAGGGAAGTAGTTTTGGGTAGATACTTTCTAGTCAGATTAAATCTAGGAAGGCTGATGTGATTTTTGGCTTGCTGATAAATTTAAGTATGTTGGGAAGTTGTGTATAATAATGGAGAAATACCCTAGGGGGTTGGAAAATTTGAAGGGTACTTAAGTTTTGTGTAGTGAGGCTGATTTCAGTGCCAGATGGTTACAGCAAGGGCAGTTAGTTTCAAATAATAAGGTATAGTTATTTGTGGAATTGTTGTTGGGGGAATATTGTTGGAGATAAGAAATCCAGCAAAAATACTTCCAGTTAGTAAACATTTAATAGAATTGATTAGGAGTGGGTTGTTTTCATTAATTAGAATTAAAGTGGAAAAGTTTGTCCTAATAGTGCAAGAGAATAATGTGAGTGATATAGACAACTGTAAGGGATGTGGTGACGAGAGTTATTAGTAGGGCTCAGGTATTGGTATATGACATGTTAGCGATTTTGATGATTAGGTCTTTAGAGTAGAATCCTGTGAGGAAGTGTATTCCTGTCAGTGCGAGACTTCAGTAATGAGGGCTGTTGTGGTAAAAGGTATTGCTTTAAATAAACCTGTCTACTGAATGTCTTGCTCATCATTTAGGCTATGAATAATGGATCTAGAGCATGTAAATAGTATGGCCTTGAAAAAGGCATGTGTGCAATTATGGAGAAATGCTAGGTAAGGCTGGTTAATACTGATTGTTACTATTATAAGGCCTAATTGGCATGAAGTAGAGATGGCAACAATTTTTAAATGTCATTTTGGGTAAGAGTGCATACTGCTGTAAATCATGTGGTAATTGCTCCGATACATAATATTATTGTTTGGGTAAATTTATTATTCTCTGTTAAAGGGTAAAAGCGGGTAAGTAGAAAAGTACCTGGTGGCACAGTGGTTGAGAATCTGCCTGCTAATGCAGGGGACACGGGTTCGAGCCCTGGTCTGGGAAGATCCCACATGCCGCGGAGCAACTAGGCCCGTGAGCCATAACTACTGAGCCTGTGCGTCTGGAGCCTGTGCTCCGCAGCAAGAGAGGCCGCGATAGTGAGAGGCCCGTGCACCGCGATGAAGAGTGGCCACCGCCTGCCACAACTAGAGAAAGCCCTCGCACAGAAACGAAGACCCAGCACAGCCAAAAAAAAAAAGAAAACAACTATAAAAAAAATACCTGCTACAACTCTCCTTGAGTGCAGTAGGGCCGAGGTGGGGGTAGGGCCTTCTATTGCTTCGGGAAGTCATTTGTGATGCCAAATTGGGCGGATTTTTCAGTTGTGGCCAATACAAGTCCTGTTAGAGGCAGGTTTGGGTGATTTAGGTTAAGTATAAATATTGATTGCAGGTCTCATGCATTTAAGTTACATGGGAATCATGCTACTGATAATAATAAATCCAGTATCTCCAATGCGATTATATAAGACTGGTTGGAGAGCGGCTGTATTTGCCTCTGCTCATCCATGTTGTCACCCGATAAGTAGAAAAGATATCATTCCAACTCCTTCTGATCCAATGAAAAGCTGGAAAAGATTGTTAGCAGTGATAAGGATTAGTATTGTGATAAGAAAAAGGAGTATTTAAAGAATCGATTGATGTTAGGATCTGAGTGCATATATCAGATTGAAAATTCTATAATAGATCACGTGACAGATAATGCTACTGGCACAGATATTATTGAGAAAGAGTCTGTTTGAAGGTAAGTGATAATTTAAGGGTTTGGATAGTAATTCAATGTCAGCTTGAGATAATTCTTTCTTGTCCTGTGTGAGTGAATATTATTGTTGGAATTAAGCTGGTGCTAAAAGCATATGAAAGAGTGGTTTTTACATAGGATCGATATATGTTACTTTTGTAGATGTTGGTATTTGTTATCATGATTGGTATTGTTAGTATAACTAGTGTAACTAGTGTGAAAGAGGTAAATAAGTTTATTACTTCTCTTTTGAGTTGCACCAACTTTTTGGTTCCTAACACCAATGGATCAATACTATCCTTTAAAAGCTTGAAAAAGCCATACTATTAGATATGGAGGCATGAATTAGCAGTTCTTGCATACTTTTTTGGTAAACAAGAAGGTTTAGTCTTCCGTTACTAGATTCACAATCTAGTGTTTTTTAAAACTATATTTACAGTACAAGGGCCGTAAAATGATTTTGGGACTTAACGATAGGAGTAAGAGAGGTAAAATGTGAAGAGTTATGAGACCATTTTCTCGTATGGATGATGGCTTAATATTATTGATAGAGTTTGTATATTTGCCTTGCTGTGCTATGATTAACATATAGAGAGAGTATAAGGCAGTAATTACTATAGTAATTCCTATTAGGATAATGGTGACATTTGACCACGAGAAGGATGATACTACTACAAATAGTTCTCCAATTAGCTTAATAGTTGGGGGTAGAGCTAGGTTTGTTAGGCTTGCTAGTAGTCATCACTGTTGCTATTAATGGGAGGAAAGTTTGTAGACCTCTGGCTAGAATTATCATTCGGCTGTAAACTTGTTAGTAATTTGAATTTGTGAGGCAGAATGATATGAATGATGTGAGGCCGTGGGCAATTATTAGAGCGGTGGCTCCTATATAACTTCAAGGTGTTTGGATAAGAATGGCTACGAAAACAAGTGCTATGTGACCGACAGAATACTATGTGATAAGTGACTTTAAGTCTGTTTGGTGTAGACAAATTGAACTCGTTATGATTATTCCTCATAAGGAGAATATGAGAAAAGGGTATGCTATGAGATCTGTTAATGGGTTTAGTATTGTTGTAATTCATAGTATACCATAGCCTCCGAGTTTTAGTAGTATGGCTGCAAGGACTATGGATCCTGCAATGGGGGCGTCTACATATGCTTTAGGTAATCAAAGGTGAAGGCTGTAAGGGGTATTTTACTATAAAGCCTATTATACAGGCTAGTCATATGAAAATGTTGGATAAGGAGATGGATATTGCTTGTGTTCAATATTGAAGTATTAGAAAATTTAGTGAGCCTTTGATATTTTGAATATCTACTAGTGCTGCTAAGAGTGGAACCAATCCTACTAGTGTATAAAATAAGAAATAAACTCCTGCATTAAGTCGTTCAGTTTGATTACCCCACCGGGTAATGATAAGTGTCGGGACTAGTGTTGCTTCAAATAAAATATAAAATAAGATTAATTCTATGGCAGTGAGTGTTATAATTAGGAATATTTGTAATATAATTAGCATGGTAATATATAACTTTTTGAATTAATGATTGTTTGAATAGGTGAACTTGGCTGGCTATTAGTATTAATGGGAAGAATCATGTTAAAGTTAATAATGGTGCTGATAAGGAGTTGGAAAAAAATTAGTGAAAAGTTGAGGCTATTGTCATTAAATTGATTAAGAAGAAGAGACTCATGAGACTAATTAATAAGCTGTGGACTGTGGTATTAATTCAGATTATGCTGTTCTTTGATAGTCATGTTAGTGGTGTTAGTATAATTGTAGGAATAATAATTTTTAACATTGGAGGAGATTAAGATTTTGTACATAATCAGTGCCGTATATGTTTGATACTCTTACTAGTAAGGACAGTCCGAGTGCGGCTTTGAAAGCTGTGAATACTAGCAGAACAATTGGCATTATGCTGGCTAGGGTAGAATGTGTATTTAGAATGATCAGGGTTGCTATAATGAATAGTGATAGTATTATGCCTTATAGGCATAATAGTGAAGATATTAGGTGAGATCGATATATTAATAATCCTACAAGAGATACTGTGAATGCTATAATAATATTTATATAAACTAAAGGCACTTGGTAATGAACTTAATCATAATCTAACAAGTCAAAATAATTTAGTTTAAACTGACTACCATATTCAGTTCATTCTAGTCCTTTTTGGTTAGGCTAGGCTGTTGCTTGTAATAAAATTAAGAATAAAGCTATAATGAGTGTTGTTTTCAGATTATTTGTCTGAGATGCTCAGGGTAAGGGTAAAAGGAGAGCAATTTCTAAGTTGAAAAGAAGGAATATAATGGCTACTAAGAAAAATTTTATGGAAAATGATACATGTGTTGGTCCTATAGGGTCAAACCCACATTCATAAGAACTTGTTTTTTTCAGTGTAAATATTTAATTGGGGAAGTCAGAATGCAATTAATACAATTAGTTAGGCTAGTGCTATGTTTGTAATTAATGTCAGTATTAGATTTATTATTCTTTTTGGGATTATACTGAAACTAATTGATTGGAAGTCAACTGTACTGTTTAATACTAAAAGAATAAGATCCTCATCAATAAATGAATATGTAAAGGAATAGTCATACTACATCTACAAAATGTCAATATCAGGCAGCAGCTTCGAAGCCACAATGATGGTTAGATGAGAAGTGATATTTTAATTGATGTAAGAAGCAAATGATAAGGAAAGTAGAGCCATAATTACATGTAGTCTGTGGAATACTGTAGATATGAAGAAAGTTGATCCATTTGAAATTGTAAAGGATGTTTCATGGTATTCTAAGGCCTGTAGACTTGTAAAATGAAAGCCTAGGGCAATTGTAATAAGAGCTTAGAGTATGTGTTTGCAGTTTCCTTCTATGAGGCTGTGGTGGGCTCAAGTAATGGATACCCTTAATACAGAGGTATTAAGAAGTGTTACTTCTAATGGATTTAGGGGACGGATGGCTGTTGGTGGTCAGCATCCACCTAGTTCAGGTGTAGGGGTAAGGCTTGAGTGATAGAAGTCTCAAAAAAAGCCAGTAAAAAAGAGGACTTCTGAAATAATAAGATTATTCCATATCGAAGTCCTTTTTGAACAATTGATGTATAATGGCCTTGGGAAATGATTTCTCGGATGTCTCATCATCATTAATACGTTGTTAAGGCCTAGTGATAATAATGTTGAATTGAAGTGAAATCATGTAATTAGGCCTGATATTATTAGAAGGGCTGAGAGAGCTCCTATAAGGGGTGAGGGACTGGGATTTACTATGTGATATGCATAGGTTTGGTGGGTCATTGTGTATTGTCATGTAGATAAAGACTTACTAGTAAGGTAAACGCATAAGTTTGAATTATGGCAATGGCGATTTCGAGGATAGTAAGTAATACAAGGATAATAAATGTAATGAGGGCTGTGGTGGTGCTAATATTCAGCAGTGCTAGAGTCACTCCTCCAATTAAATGAATAATAGATGTGCTGCTGTGATGTTAGCTGTTGACTGTACCGCTAAAGCTGTTGGTTGAGAATGAATAAGTTAATAGTTTCGATGATTACTAGTATAGGAATAAGAGGAACTGGTGCTCCTTGTGGTAGAAAATGAGCTAAGGATGCTTTTGTTTTATGACAAAAGCCTGTAATTACAGTTCCTGCCCTTAGGGGAATTGCTATTCCTAGATTTATTGAGTTGTGTAGTAGGTGTAAACGAATGTGGTAATAGTCCTAATAGATTTGTTTTTTTGTTTGTTTGTTTTCTTTTGCGGTACGGGCCTCTCGCTGTTGTGGCCTCTCCCGTTGCGGAGCACAGGCTCCAGACGCGCAGGCTCAGTGGCCATGTCTCACGGGCCCAGCCGCTCCGTGGCATGTGGGATCTTCCCAGACCGGGGCAAGAACCCGCGTCCCCAGCATCGGCAGGCGGACTCTCAACCACTGCGCCACCAGGGAAGCCCCCTAGTAGATTTGTTGATCCAATAAATAAGGTGGGTGATATTAGTATTAGTGCTCAGGTTTGTCCTTTGTGATTGTGAATAACTATTATTTGTTTCAGTGTTAGCTGAACTAGTCATTGTTGAATAGAAATTATACGATTATTGATTAGTTGATTAGGTGTTGGGAGTAAAATGCTCGGGAATATGATAATTAAGATAATGATAGGAAGTCCTATTGTTGGGATAATGAAAGAGGCAAATAGATTTTCATTCATTTTGTTTCTCAAGGGGTAGGTTGTTTTTGTATTTTGGTAGACCTCAACTCTGGGTTTGAATAGTATATTTTGAAATTTTTAGTTGGAATATAATAAATAGGAGTAGAATTATTGATAGAATAATAATAAATCATGTTGCTATATCCAGTTGTAGCATATCATTAAGGGGAGTTTTAACTCCCAGTCTTTTTTTTTTTCTTAATGTATTTTTATTTATTTATTTATTGGCTGCATTGGGTCTTTGTTGTTGCTCGAGGCTTTCTCTAGTTGAGGCAAGTGGGGGCTACTTTTTGTTGTGGTGCACAGGCTTCTCATTGTGGTGGCTTCTCTTGTTGAGGAGCACGGGCTCTAGGTGTGCGGGCTTCCGTACTTGTGGCGCAGGGGCTTAGTTGCTCCACAGCATGTGGGATCTTCCCAGACCAGGGATCGAACCCACGTCCCCTTCATTGGCAGGTGGATAATTAACCACTGTGCCACCAGGGAAGTCCCCCTAACTCCCAGTCTTTAACTTAAAAGGTTAATGCTGTTTAGCTTCTTAATGAATTTATAATATTGGTGCAGATCATTTTTCAAAGTATTTTAGTGGTACTAAAATGGGTATAAAACTATGATTTGATCCACAAATTTCTGAGCATTGTCCATAATATAGACCTCGTTGTGTTGATATGAGAGTTGTTTGATTTCGGTGTCCTGGAATTGCATATATATTATATCATAAATCAGGGGTCCCCAACCCCCGGGCTGCGGACCAGTACTGGTCTGTGGCCTGTTAGGAACCAGGCCGCACAGCAGGAGGTGAGCGGTGGGCAAGCAAGCAAAGCTTCATCTACCACTCCCCATTGCTCGCATTACCGCCTGAACCATCCCCCACCCCGCCACCATCCGTGGAAAAATTTTCTTCCACAGAACCGGTCCTTGGTGCCAGAAAGGTTGGGAACCGCTGCCACACATAATACATTATATGTATAACCGTGCATTAATTAATTACCCCATGCTTATAAGAGTGTATGTTAACCCAGAGGTTCCCAACCTTTTTGGCACCAGGGACCAGTTTCCTGGAAGACAGGTTTTCCACTGTGGCGGGGGGCATGATTGAGGCCGTAATGCCAGCGAGCGATGGTTCAGGCGGTGATGCTAGCGATGGGGAGTGCCTTGCTCTGGCGCTACTCACCTCCTGCTGTGTGGCCTGGTTCCTAACAGGCCACAGACCGCTGGGGATGTGGGGACCCCTGCATTAACCTGTTGATAGTGCATACTACATTATACTTATAATCATGCATTATTTACCCCATACTTATAAGCATGTACATTATATTATGAATATTACATAATACATAATATTATTAATCGTACATAGTACATTGTTTTATGATTCAGTTTGTATCTGGGCAAAATAATATGTTAATTGTTTTTAAAAAAATCAAATAGTGCTACTAGACTTGTAATAAGAATAAGAAAAACTATACCCTGTTCCTTTTTTCTCCCCGTCTCTAATTCCTGTCCCCAGAAAGAATCACTTTCAACTCTTAACTGTGCCTTCTTTTGTTTACTCCGTTTTTCCAAATCATATGTTTATCCTGCTATTATTTGACACTTTTCAGATTTAGATTTTTTATACTATGGAAAATAAGAATTAAACGTTCTTACCACCACCAGTACCTCTGATACACATCACTCACACACACAAACTTCTCCTGACTCTTTTCTCAAAATATAAAATCGTCACCATTTTAGTTAAATTCCCATTTAGTTTGTAGTTAAAATATTTCTTTTAAAAGCCTCAATGCATTAAAATACCTTAGGTGTGTTGTCAGTTTCATAATTTTCTTGGTGATGTGCTTTCGTGAAGCTCTGTATCTTTCTGCTCCACGTGAACTGTTTATTCTCTGATACAGAGCTGTTGATAAATTCATGGGGCATCTCCTACACATGTACTCCTATTCCTGTTCACCATATGCGTAAGCTCCACATGATGTAGTAGTCATCTTTATACCTGGGGAATGTATATTCTTGGCCTTTCTGATGGCTCCAAGTATCATTTTGCTATAGAGTGACCTTTAATCTACCTTGTGGGTGCAGATTTCTGAAACTGCAAAACAAACCTTGTTTAATGGCTTTTATTCTCTTCTCCAGCTCTGCCTTCTCAGGCCCAGTCCACTCCCAGAAAGAAAAGGAAATGACTGAGTTGCAGGTAAATTTTAAGTAGTATATTTGTTCCCTGCCTTATTTTACAGTGCAGTTTAAGGGAATTGCAGTAATCCATACACTAAATTGGAAAATCCTATACAGATAAAACATATTTTCAGAGGAAACAGAGTTGGAAGATTAAGACCAGGAAAGAGTTAAAATATGATTATGCAGGGATGCTTTCATTCAGAGAGATTAAAGTTGGGCTTCAATTTTGAATTTCATTATAATAGGTAAACAAGGGCAAAAATTCATTACATACTTTGCATTGTCCATAAGGATAAAAATGAACATTTATTAGCAGAAGTAAGTTTTTCATTGGCACCTAGATCAATGAATACATTGTAGCGAGACTTCCCATAGTTGGTAAACCCAGCTTTTCTGGTGGTCTTTTTTTTTTTTTTTTTTTTAAATAATTTTAAAGTCTTGGCCATGCCACACAGCTTGCAGAATCTCAGTTCCCCAACCAGGGGTTAAATCTGGGCCATGGCAGTGAAAGTGCCGAATCCTAACCACTAGACTACCAGGGAACTCCCCACTGATGGTCTGTTTTGATCGAGGATAAGGCAAAGAATATATGTCAAAATAGCCCAGCATTGGAAAGAACGCAAATCAACATCAACAGAAAATGGAATAAATTATAGTATTTCATGCAGTTGGACACTATACACATACACACACACACACACACACACACACACACACTCCCCAAAGCAGATTACTGCTACTTATAACAACATAGATAATCTCACAAACGTGTCATAAGAGAAGTCAGAAATGAGAATACATTCTATGTGATTACATATATATGAAGTTAGAAAACTAATCTCAGTGTTAGAAAATAGTGGTTACCCCTGAAGGGGTATTTACTGGGAAGGAACATGAGGGAATCTTCTAGTATGCTGAAAATGCTCTGTATTTTGTCCTGAGTGGTAGGTACACAAATACATAAATGTATAAAAATGTCTCCGTTTGTACACTTAAGATTAATGCATTTTACCACATTATTCTATGCTTTCATACCTTATTTTTTAAAAAACTAGAATATCTGAAGAAATAGATGGGATGTGTCTTTCAAATGACCCTGTATAATTATCTTTTTCCATGTGTGTTTGCTGAGATTCAGCCACAGTCTGAAGTAATCATTTATGGTAAATTCTTATAATTTCAGTCCACTAGAATGTGAACAAAGAGTATGCTTTATTTGGTTTACTGCTGTATCTCCAGCCCCTAGAACAATGCCTGGTATATGTGGTTTTTGTGAATGTTTGTGGTTTTAATGAATTGAATCCATGGTTCCTTATTTCTTCTTCATTTTACTCTTAGAATAAGTAATGCCTGTCTCCTCTTCAAGGCCATTTCCTTTTCCTCAGAACTTCATCCTTTTTCTTCAGACTTCTTTTGGAATCTTTCTCTTTCAGATTTATCCTGCACTCTTAGCTACTGAACAAATCTCACTTTGCTGCCTTTTTACCCTTAGCTCAGAGCTTTGCCATACTGAGATATGCCTTTCTTTGACCAGGTGCCCCTATCTAGCAGCTTCTCTGTATCTCTAGTTTTTTCCTCAGTTAATTTTCAAAGTGAATACGTGTTTAACCAGCATAAGCACTGGATCAAGAAATGGAATATTACACTAACACCCATTAGACTCCTGCATCTTTCTCAGTTATTACCCTCACCCCAGGGGTAACCACTGTTCAGATTATATCACTATAGATTATTTATGCCTATTTTTAAACTTTATGTAACCTATATACTTTGTGTCTGACTTCTTTTACTTAATATTTTGTTTGTCAGATTCATGTTGAATCATTGCATGTAAGTAGTTTACTTAACCTTACTACTGTATATTATTTAATTAATGTGAATAAACCATAATTTTATGTATCCATTCTATTACTGATAGGCATTTAGGTAGCTTTTATTTGGGAACAATTAAAATATTGTTCCTATGAATTTTCTTGTAGGTTTTTGTTGCACATATGTACATATTTCTTTCTACCAAAGTAGAATTTCTGAGTCATAAGTTATGTTTAAGATTACCTTTTATTGATACTGCCAAACAGTTTTCCAAAGTGATTGTCCAAAATTGTACTCTTAACAGTGTATGAGAGTTCTGATTACTGCAAGACAACCATCTTGAGTGTATCTTCTGCAGTCACTAGCTGGTTTTTTGGCATAATATCAAACTCATAGGCAGTAAAAAAAGAAGCTCAACTAAATTTGAGTACATAAAAATTATATTCTCCTATTGATATAATCACCATAAAGTAAATTGGCAAAACTTGACAATAATCTTAGTAATACATATGGCAGACCCAATCTGGTGTTTAAATACATATTTACAAACCAAATTAAAATCCAATAGAAAACTGCATATAGGATATGAAAAAGAAATCCACAGTTGAAAAAGTAAGAACAAATGCCTGATAAAAATTGTAAATAATAATAAAAACTAATCTCTATTGTTAAAGTTTTACATCGATTACCTCATATAGACTTCATAAAGAATCTTCATTTTTTTTTTCAGGAGTTAAGAAACAAGCATAGAAAGATTAAGAAATTTGCTCAAGGTCATAGGTAAAGGATGTAGTAGAATCAGGATTTAGTCCCAGGTGGTGTAACTGTGAAGCCTGTAAACTTAACCACAGTCCTGTATGACCTCAGCCTCACTCATGATTAATGCAAATAAAATGATTTTCTAAAATAATCATTAGATTAGTCCAGTTTTTCATCATATCTCAAATCTGATCACTTGTCAACATTTCCATGGCTCTTGTAACCCAGGCCGTATCATCTCTTACCTGGAAGTACTTCAGTAAGTGCCTGTTAATCTCCCTGCATCCATTCTTAACCATCTGTAGTCCATTCTCCAGAGAACAACTGAAGTGATAATTTAAAAACCTGAGGTGTTAACTTCTCTGCTTAAAATCATCTAATGGCTTCCCATTACACTTGGAATAAAATCCAGGTTTCTTATTGTCCTTTACAGAACCCTTCATGATATGCCTTCTTCCTATGTCTTTACCATTATCTTGCTACACCCTCCCTCATTCACTGTCTTTCAGTGATACTAGCTTTTTCCACACTTGGAACAGACAAAGTTTATCCCTGGGGAACTTTGAACATGCTAGTAAAGCTACCAGAAAAGACTAAAGTCCCAACTCAAACAGCTCCCTCTTACTCAGTTCTGTTCAGGTCTTCGATTGATTGGATGAGGCCTACCCATATTAGGGAGGACGATTTGCTTTAATCACTTTACTGACCCAAATGTTAATCTCATGTAGAAATACCCTCACAGACACACCTAGAGTAATGTTCAGCCAAATGTCTGGGCAACCTGCGACCCAGTCAAGTTGACACATAAGATCAACCAACTACACTATCTTATTCTATCTTACCTATTTACATGTTTATGTTTTCATTTGTTTCCCTCAACTAGTATGTAAGTTACAGGAGGACCAGAACTTATGTCTGTCTTACAGCTATATCCTTAGGCTCTAAACCAGTGCTGGGCACATCTAGTAAGTTGGTAACTTATTGAATAAAAAAACATAACTCCAGGGCTCAAATAAGAATTATTTTCTCATTCTCTTCAGTGGCAGTTAATATTCATAATGAAAACCTCAACTACTATGAGACCCTCAAATAGTCTCTGAGCTATCAGAAAAAAAAAGTTTCAATTGTTTCATTCTCCTGTTCCACTACTTTAACATATAGGGGAAATAGAAGAGTTGAGACTTAGGAGGTATTGGTAAGACTGAGTCAAATGAACTTGTTGACACATTGTACCTAGGTGTTGAAGAAGAGGTAGGAATCAAAACTTATGCTACAGGGCTTCCCTGGTGGTGCAGTGGTTAAGACTCCGCCTGCTGATGCAGGGGACATGGGTTCGTGCCCTGGTCCGGGAAGATCCCACATGCCGCGGAGCGGCTGGGCCCGTGAGCCATGGCTGCTGAGCCTGTGCGTCCGGAGCCTGTGCTCCGCAACAGGAGAGGCCACAACAGTGAGAGGCCCATGTACCGCAAAAAAAACAAAGCAAACTTATGCTACAGTTCCATTTTTCAGAAAAGGTGTTAGTGTTGCCATTAATCAAGATAAGAAAGTTAATAGCAAAAATTGCTGAATATTATATCTCCTCAAAAACCTGATATGGAATAGGTAATGTTACCTGAAATAGTGAACTACCAATGGCAAACTACTAACTGGATTCTAGGTAGTAAATAAACATATGATAATTAGAAAAGCAAAATTTCCTGTTAGAAAAAACTATTTTTACAGTCTGTCAAAAAATTCAGGATTCATGAAAGAATCTCATCATTTTCCTAGCTGTCCCCTTTTCTATTGAGAATGATTAACTCTTAAAAGAGAATTTAAGAGAATATTTATTCCAACATTTTCATTTTATAGATGGGAAGCTTTTGACCCAGAGAAATTGTAAACATTATTTAAGTAAAGCCATATCAATGCAGTTTAAAAGAAAGAAAAAAGGCTATTTGTTAATATCAGGTACTATAAAATTCAAGACAGTGAGCTTTATTTTTTTATTGAAGTATAGTTGATTTACAGTGTTGTGATAATCTCTGCTATATAGCAAAGTGATTCAGTTATACACATATATACATTCTTTTTTTTTGCTGTTTATTTTTTTTTATTTTTTTAACTATACATTCTTTTTTTAATATTCTTTTCCATTATGGTTTATCCCAGGAGATTGGATATAGTTCCCTGTGCTATATAGTAGGCCTTGTTGTTATCTATTCTAACCGTAATAGTTTGCATCTGCTAACCCCAAACTCCCAGCCCACCCCTCTCCCCCCCTCCTCCCCCTTGGCAACCACAAACCTCTTCTCTGTGTCTGTGAGTCTGTTTCTGTTTGGTAAATAAGTTCATTTGTGCCATAGTTTAGATTCCACATATAAGTGATATCATATGGTATTTGTCTTTCTCTTTCTGACTTATTTCACTTAGTATGATAATCTCTAGTTGCATCCATGTTGCTGCAAATGGCATTATTTCATTCTTTTTATGGCTGAGTAGTATTCCATTGTATATATATACCACACCTTTATCCATTCATCCAAGACCGTAAGTTTTAAAAAAACAAAAAGAATCATGCTTTAAAATGCTGATAAGTGCGTTAGGTAATAAAGATAAATGGTTAGGACTACTTCTGTACCAAATAAACTGCAGAAAATTTACTATAAGGAATACTGTGAAAAATAAGAAGAAACATATCAATAGGAAACTTTTATTGGTCTGTCTTAGCTCATGATAGACACATAAAGCAGACAACAAAATGAACATAACTACCAGTAATAATTTGATAGCGCTAATTGATTATCATAGCTTATAGCCTGGAAACAATTAATATCCTTTTTTTAGATATGGAAAAACTAAAAAACTGACCGTATATTAGGCCTGAATAAAACTCAATAAATTTCAAAAGTACAAACTGTACATGTTCCAGAATGCAGTTACATAGGAAGTTAATAATAAAAATTCAAAAAGAAAACATTTCCACATGGAAATTTTAAAACTAGCATAAGCAACTTAGATCAAGAAAGACATAAAAATTTATGTTACAGAACATCTAAAAAATAATGTACAGAAGAAAACCTGCAGGCTGAATAATAATGATACATTAATAAATATAAACAAAATGAACAAAATATAGTTCTAGAAATTAGAAACAATGTGAGAAAATAGAAGAAGGAATTGATGAGGATAAACTTGAAGTCAGTGAGAACACAGAAAATTGAACTAATGCAGAGCTGCTTTTGCTTCCATCTCTCTCATCTTTTAAAAAAATTATTATTTTAAAATCTAGGAAGAGAGAGGGAGAAATAGAATAAACAGCCATACACTGAATACCTGGAATTAGCATATTTAATATTTTGTCATTTTTGCTTTGAGATTTTTTCAATAAAATAATTAGAATATTACAGATACTCTGTCCCCAGAGTCAGTCACTTTCATGAATGTTATGTATATCAAGAGTCCATGCAGCCTGGAAGGGTGGGATGGGGAGAGTGGGAGGGAGGGAGACGCAAGAGGGAAGACATATGGGAACATATGTATATGTATAGCTGATTCACTTTGTTGTAAATCAGAAACTAACACACCATTGTAAAGCAATTATACCCCAATAAAGATGTTTAAAAAAAAAAAAAAAAAAAAAAAAAAGAGTCCATGGTTTTATGTTTTTACCACACTGATTTGTATATATGAATATTATATAATGTTGCTCTCTGTTTTAGATTTTTAAATAATAGGGAACATAATTGACTGACAGTTCTGCAACTCACTTTTTTCACTCCATATTGTTTTCAAGACATATTCATGTTAATATATGTATTTCTGACTTTACATCCTCTTCCACTGTTTTATTTTTCCTTACGTCAGTAGCATTCTATCTTAATTACCATGTCTTTATTATTATAAATATTGGTATCTGATAATGAAAACAAATCTCCATCTTTGTTTTTCTTTAACATTGCTGTAGCTATTTGTAGTGATTTATATATTTCCTTAGAATTTTTAGAATTAGTCCATTTCCACAATTAAAACTGCTTAGGTTTTTATTTCAAATTGAACTGAATTATGTTTACAAATATATCATCTGCAAATAGACACTTTTCATCATTTTGAATTCTCATGCCCCCCCTTTTTTCTTGCCTTATTTCAATTGCTAAATGTTCAGTATAATGATGAATAGATGTGGTGGCAGTCATCTTTGTTTCATTCTCAGTCTTAAGGGTATACTTTCAATGATTCACCAGTAAGTACGATATACCATGAAAGTTTTTTCGTAAATACTCTTACAGATGAAGGAAATTTCCTTTTATTCCTAGCCTGCTAAAGGGGTCTATCATGAATTGGTATTGACTTTTGTCATACAATTTTCTTGTATATGTGATCTTTTTTTAAAATAAATTTATTTTATCTATTTATTTTAGCTGCTTTTGCTCTTTGTTGTGGTGCGTGGGCTTCTCATTGCAGTGGCTTCTCTTGTTACAGAGCACGGGCTGTAGGTGCACGGGCTTCAGTAGTTGCGGCTCGCGGGCTCCAGAGCGCAGGCTCAGCAGCTGTGGCCCACGGGGTTGGTTGCCCCGTGGCATGTGGGATATTCCTGGGCCAGGGCTTGAACCCGTGTCCCCTGCATTGGCAGGCAGATTCCTAACCACTGCGCCACCAGGGAAGCCCATATATGTGATCTTGATCAAATAAGGTTTCTCCTTTTTTCTGTTAATTTGGTCAATTAAAGTGATCAATTTTTAAAATTGAAGTATAGTTGATTTACAGTATTGTGTTAGTTTCAGGTGTACAGCCAAAGAGATTCAGTTATGAATATATATGTTCAGATTATTTTCAATTATAGATGTTGAAATATAAATACAAGATATTGAGTATAGTATCCTGTGCCATAGAGTAAATCCTTGTTGCCTGTCTGTTTTTTGTATAGTACTTTGTATCAGTTAATCTCATACTCCGTATTTTTCCCTCCCCCTCCCCTTTGGTAACCATGAGTTTGTTTTCTATGTTTGTGAGTCTGTTTCTGTTTTGTATCTGTTTTGTATATAGATTCATTTATATTATTTTTTACAGTCCATATATAAGTGATATCATATTTGTCTTTGCCTTACTTCACTAAGTATAATATTCTCTAGGTCCATCCATGTTGCTGCAAATAGCAATATTTCATTCATTTTATGGCTACTAACATTCCATTGTGTATATATACCACATCTTCATAAGCCACTCGTCTCTTGATGGGCACTTGGGTTATTTCCATGTCTTGGCTATTGTAAATAGTGCTGCCATGAATATTGGGGTGCATGTATCTTTTCAAATTAGAGTTTTCATTTTTCCTGGATATATACCCAGGAGTGGGATTGCTGGATCATATGGTAGCTCTTTCTTTTTTATCCAATTTGCCACCCTGTGTCTTTTGATTGGAACATTTAGTCTATTGATATTAAAAGTAATTAGTGATAGGTATATACTTATTGCCATTTTAAACCTTGTTTTCCAGTTGTTTTTCCAGTTCTTTGTTCATTTCTTCTTTTTGGTTTTTTTCCTTTGTGGTTTTCTTTTGTTTTATGCTTGAGTTCCTATCTTTGTTTTTTGTGAATCTGTTTTTGATTTGTGGCGACTGTGGAGTTCAAGTTTGTTGGCCCATGACTATCTCTCCTTGTGTTAAACTTATAGTCATACAAGTTCACACCTCCCCCACATTTTGTGATTTTGATGTCCTATTTTACATATTTATGTTTTACCCTTTTGCTATTAATTGTAGTTATGTTGCTTTAAAAATTTCTTTTGATTTTGTGGTCTTCAATCTTGTTATATATTTACCTTTCTTATTGTGATTTTCCCTTTCCTATAGATTCTTGTTTCTTGTCTATTTGGAGAAGAGCCTTCAATATTTCTTTTAGGGTAGGTTTAGTATTGCTGAATTCTATAATTTTTGCTTGTCTGAGAAATTCTTTTTTTTTAATTTAATTTATTTTATTTTTGGCTGTGTTGGGTCTTAGTTGCTGTGCGTGGGCTTTCTCTAGTTGCAGCGAGCAGGGGCTACTCTTCGTTGTGGTGTGCAGGCTTCTCATTGTGGTGGATTCTCTTGTTGCAGAGCACAGGCTCTAGGCGCACGGGCTTCAGTAGTTGCAGCACATGTGCTTGGTAGTTGTGGCTTGCATGCTCTAGAGCATAGGCTCAGTAGTTGTGGTGCATAGCCTTAGTTGCTCCGTGTCATGTGAGATCTTCCCAGACTAGGACTTGAATCCGTGTTCCCTGCATTGGCAGATGGATTCTTAACCACTGTGCCACTAGGGAAGCCCTGCTTGTCAGAGAAATTCTTTATCTCTCCTCCTATTCTAAATTATAATCCTGCTGTAGAGTATCCTAGGTTTCTGGGTTTTTTCCTTTCAGGACTTTGACTATGTCACATCACTCCCTTCTGATCTGAAAAGTTTCTATAGAGAAATCGGCTGATAGCCTATGGGGGTTCCCTCTAACTGACTGTTTTTCTCTTGCTGCATTTAGAATCCTCTCTTTAACTTTTCTCATTTTAGTTATGATATATTTTGGCATGAGTTTGATTGGGTTCATCTTGTTTGGGACTCTCTGTGCTTCCTGTACCTGGATATCTGTTTCCATCTTTAGGTTTGAGAATTTTTCAGCCATGATTTCTTCAAATACATTTTCGATCCCCTTTTCTCTCTCCTGTCTTTCTGGAACCCCTATTATGCATAGCTTGGCACATTTTATATTATCCCATAGATCTTGCATGTTTCTTTCTTTTTTTTTTAAATTTGTCTTTCTGTCTGCTTTTCTGATTGGGTGATTTCCATTATTCTATCTTCCAGATCACTTATTTGCTCTTCTGTGTCATTTAGTCTGCTATTCATTGCCTCTAGATTGGTTTTTATCCTGGCAATTGAATCGTCTAATCTTGATTTGTTCACCTTCATAGTTTCTAGCTCCTTGTTACAGTGATCTTCATTTTTATTGATAATCTTTCTTAATTCCTATAGCATTTTTATTACCCTTTTTTTGGGGATTTGGGGTCCAGTAGACTGGTGAGGTCTGCTTCATTATTTGTTCTTTCAGGGGATTTCTCTTGTTCTTTTTTTAGGAGTAATTCCTGTGCTCTTTTATTTTACTTAACTTTCTCTGCTTCTGTGAATTTAGGAGAAACAGTTATCTACTGTGTTCTTGAAGGGGTGTTTTTACGTGGGAGTGTCCCTATGTAGACTGTGTGTGTCCAACATTTTTGGTGTGAGGACTGGTTTTGGTGTGGATGCTGGCCACGTTTTTCTTCAGAGTGTGCTGGCTGTTATTCCCTTGATAGTTGGTCTTTTGGTGTCCAGAGCCTGTGCTAGATGGGAGGTGGGGTCTCTTCTTTGTTCCATGGCTGTCACCACCCTGTCGGGTGCAGGGTCTACTTCCCAAATGTTGGAGTAGAAGTCCTGAGGTCAGGTTTCTCAGGCTCTGTTGCCCTTCAGTGCATGCCCTACCCCAAAGAAGGTAAATGCTGAAGCAAGTGAGGCCCATGCGCTCATAGCAAACCTATGTACCACGTGTGTAGTTGTCCAGGGTTCTGCTCAGAAGCAGCCCAAGGTGCATCCTTTTCTCTGTTGTGTTCCTCCCAGATCTAGTGCAGGGCTGTGGTGTGGAGTAGACTGGAGCTGGGTTTCGGGGTGTTGTCGCTGCAGGAATTGAGGTGGGCAGGAATTGAGATCTGGGCTGCCCTGTGGCAGACTTATCCCAGGATCTGTCTGCCCCAGGTCTGGTGCTAAGCTGCTGTGTTGAATGGGTGGGGCTGGAGCACTCTCGCTGGGAAACCAACTGCTGTGCACTCCTCCCCAGGGCCTGTCTGCCCAGTATTCAGCACTTAGCCATTATGCATTCTTGTGGCACTGCCCAGTGCACACACTGACATAGTCTGTGGTAGCTGGTTCTGCTGCCCCTGTGCACACATTGACAAAAGTCTCCACCGCTAGAGCTGCCACCACCGCTGTGTGCAAGCTGACAGTGAAGCTCTGTGGCTCCCTCCAGATCACACCCCAGGCCATCTGGGCTGTCTCTGCATAGCTAGATCAAGCCCTCTCCCAGGACCTACCTGCCCGAGATTCAGCGCTTAGCCACTATGCATTCTTGTGGCGCTACACGATGTGCTGACAATGCCTGCCCAGCTAGACCTGCTGCCTGATGTGCGTGCTGACAGTGCCTCCCCTGGCTAGACCCACCCTCCCGTGTGCACACTGACAGTGGCTCCATGGCTCCATCCAGATTACACCCCTGGCGCCCCCGTCTGCCTCTGTGGGGCTAAACAAATCTTTCCCCTGATCTCGCACCAGGCTATGGTGTGGAGGGAGTAGGGCTGGGGCATTTACTGTTTAGGATTAGGAAGTGCGGTGAGGTGGCTGCTGCCGGTGAAACCTTTTCTCCATCCTGATTGTTAGCAAGCCAGCATATGCACACACCTCATGAGTAGGGTCTAGGCTTCTCTACCATACCTTATGAGTAGGATCTAGGTTTCTCTAGCCCCTCTTTCTGTCTCAGTAGATCCCATTAGGCAAGGGGGCTTGTCTCCTCCATGTAAGACCCCAGAAGTGGGATGCCCAGATTGTGAGCCAGCCTGATCGTTCCCCAGGGCAAGGATCTGCCTGTGTGGACCTTGTCTTCCTTACAGATCCCTCCCAGGGGTGCAGGTCCCAACCTGATGCCTTTTTGTCCCCCATCCTACCCAGTTTTGTGGAGATCTTTCTTTCAGCTTTGGTTAGGTATAGGAGTCCTTCTGTCAGCTTCCTGTTGGTTTTCTGTGAGAATTGTTCCGTGTGTAGATATATTTTTGATGTGTTTATGGCGGGAGGTGAGCTCCATGTCCTCCTACTCCACCATCTTGATTCTCCTCCTTTAAAGTCATCAATTTTTTTTTTTTTTTTTTTTTGCGGTACGTGGGCCTCTCACTGTTGTGGCCTCTCCTGTTGCAGAGCACAGGCTCCAGACACGCAGGCTCAGCGACCATGGCTCACGGGCCCAGCCGCTCCGCGGCATGTGGGATCTTCCCAGACCGGGGCACGAACCCGTGTCCCCTGCATCGGCAGGCGGACTCTCAACCACTGCGCCACCAGGGAAGCCCTAAAGTCATCAATTTTTGAATGTTAAACTAATCCTGTTAACTGGTTGGGGGATACACTTGAATATTTTTTTCCTGGATATTTAATACATTCATTTAATTTATACTAAGGTATACACAGCAGATACCAGAACTTTATTGAAAGCAGATTTTCTTGAGTCTGGTGTTAGAAGGTAAGGTAAAGCCAAGATATAAGTTCCTTGCAAGCCTGTTTTATTTAGCAGGAGTTCTGTACCTATCACACATCCTCAGTGAATGCTGTTTTGGACAAGATGTCTTAAACTATGAAGATGAATTTTGCCCAAGGCCAATACTGTTCTATTAAAGTAAATTTTGTGATTGTAAATTCTTTAGAGATTTGAACCTTGTCTGAAAGCCATTTACCTCCTCACATCATACATATAGTCCATATTTCTTTGTCCCTTAACTTTATTCAATGACTTCATATGTATGAGTCACAGAATTACTCATACTACACTGATATGTATGTTAAAAATATAGTTTATTTTAAAAATTTGTTTGCATATCTCTTATGAGTTCTGATCAGTAGCATGAAAGGAAAAGCTAGTTTTGATGCAGTCTGATTCAAAACTTAGTCCTATCAGTAAACTGTTTCTTTGAATAATTATTCAGTTATTCAGATTCCCCTCTAAACCCCTGTCCTCTCTTAAGGTGGTATCTGAGATATAGAAGAAAATCTTCATAGCTTTGGGAGGAAGAGGGTCCTCTGTGATTCTCCATGGATGTGTGCTGACTGGTATCCTCTGAATCTAGTTTAGCTGACTTCTTTTACTGGGCATTCTGTAGCTGATGAATTTGTGGTATGTTTTTCAGCTCAGTCATGATCCAAGGGCCCCCTCCTTTCGTCTTTCCTCCCTTGGATCTTGTTGTCTCCATAGACTCTGAGTCTCTGTCATAACCTCCAAAGAATCCCTGGCTTCCATGTGCAATAGTCTGTGGGGTCATCTTGCCTTCTGCAAGGGTCCTATCACTCCCTAATCAGGATATATGCTACATGGGACACAAAGGCTACGTAAAGTTCCCCCAATTTGACCATGACACTTTGCTCTCTTAATTCACTACCTTTCTTACTTCATCTTAATGCCCTGGAGTGTGGGAAGTTCTGAGCACACATTTAACTGCCTATGTCCCTACCTCCATGGCCTTTCTTCTCTATCCCAGGCCTCCAAGGGGGAGGACAGGGTTTCCCCCAGTCATCTTCCCCTCTGTCTTTCTTTTTTCAGTAAAACTAAAATGGAGAAAGGTTATGAAGAATAAGGAAACATACATTAAAAAGCGTTTCAAAACTAGTATACTGGTTACATGTTTGGAATCTATGAGTGCCAGTGAGAGGCCCAAGGCAGTATAAATAAGGCCATGGAAGGTCTGAAGATATTACTGATGACAAAGCACATCCATCCAGAGGCAAAAAAATTAACCCATAGCTCAAGAATATCACATCATTTTGTTCTTTGTTGCCATATTAAGTTTCATCTGCAAATGTTCACATCTCCAGAAACAGAACAGAGTGCCTAGGACAATAAAATTAAATTGACAAGCCTGCTGTGTGTTCTGCTTAGTGCTTTACTTGAACTCTTCATTTTTTTATGAGGATTTAATGATTGGTGTCACTTCCCTTCAGCCTCAGGAACTTCCTTTATTATTTCTTTTTTTTTTCTCGTTTATTATTTCTTGTTAGGCCAGTCTGCTAGCAATGAATTCTCTGGGAATATATTTCATCTTTTTTTTTAGGTGAAATTTACATAAAATTAATAATTTTGAAGCGAACAATTCAGTGATATTTAGTACCTTCACAATGTTGTACAGCCACCCCTCTATCTAGTTACAAAACATTTTCATGACCCCCAAATAAAACCTCATACCCATTAAGCATTTACTCCCCCGTTCCCCTTTCCCCCAGCTCCTGGCAACCACCAGTCTGCCTTCAGTCTCTGTATTTATCTATTCCAGATGTTTTATATGAATAGAATGCTAAAATATGTGACTTTTGTGTCTGGCTTCTTTCACTTAGTGTAATCATTTTTGAAGGTAACTTTGCTAGTTACAGGATTATTCGTTGATAGTGTTTTTTCTTTCAGCACTTAAAATATTGCTGTCCCATTGCCTTGACCTTCATTGTTTCTAATGAGAAGTCAGGTGTCAATTTTATTGTGGCTGCCTTGTAGATAAAGGATTGTTTTCCTCTTGCAGCTTTTAAGGTTTTCTCTGTATTGTTACTTTCAGCATTTTGAGTATGATGTGTTTGTATCTCTTTGCGTTTATCCAGCTTAGGGTTCATTGAGTGTCTTGGATATGTATATTAGTGTTTTTTAAAAGTCAAATTTAGGAAGTTTTCAGCCAGTATTTCTTTGAGTAGTCTTCTGTCTTTCCTCTCCTTCTGGTACTCATATTATGTGTATGTGGATGTACTTATTTCTGTCTCACATCTCTCCTAGTCTGTGTTCATTTCTCTTCACTCTTTTTTTTCTTCCTCGTCTTCAGATTGTATAGTTTCTATTGATCTCTTGATCGTTAAGCTTGCTGATTCTTTATTCTGCCATCTCAGACCTTCATGCAGCTGTGAGAAAGTCTCATCCAGGCCAGTGGGGAGTTGCTGACCAAAATTTTCCCATTAGAGGAGTCCCATGTCAGGTAGGATGGTCCAGTCCCTAATACCCTCACTGTGCTTAGCCTTTCTCTGGAAAAATAGCCAGTGGTGGCTTGAGAATAGCATGGTCTCATCAAGAACACAGTAGTCGAACTAAAGATAGAGCGGCTGGAGGTTGTTCACCAATTATATGTCTCACAGCTTGTTCTCTTGAAGGGGATCTGGGAGCATATTTCTATGGCTGCCACAAAGATAGCATTTTGAAATGTTCTCTTTCTACCATAAGCATTTATCTGTCTTAATAGATTTACCTAGTATTATTGACTGTGACAGAAATCTTCCATAATAGTTGCTTAAACAGGACAGAATTTTATTAGTCTCTGTAGGAATTCAGGTACCAACAAATCACGGCTGGTCCTGTATCTCTAAGGCAGAGAGAACCAGGATTCCTCTATTTCATTTGTCTACCTCATTATCCTCTAATACTTGGCTCTACCTCATTATCCCAAATGACTATATTTGCCCTAGCCATCATAGTTACTTAACAGTCTATAGGAAGGAGGAAGCTGGGAAGAAAATGTATACCTCTTCCCTTTAAGCTCACTTACCAGTAGTTGCACATAATACTCCTTTCATCTTATTGTCCAGAACCTTATATAAAAATACCTAGCTTCAAAGGAGATGAAGAATGATAATAAGAATGATAATGGCACAGGAGGCCATATGCCCAGCCAAAAATTTGGAAATGGGGGGAAATATTGGAATAGAAGAGTAGAAGTCTTTGCTACAGTATCAACTGTTCTGGATTTCCTTTCTTTTCTTTTCATTTTGAGATCAGTCTTGGTTTCATATTTCTTTTTAAATTATTAATTTCATTGAAGTTCAGTTTGTTTCAGTATTTATTCCTAATTTTGTATGTTTGTTTTTTTTAATTTATTTTTCTTCATTAAACTTATTTGCCTAACTCAGTATTTATACTTAAAATATCGATTTTTAATTATGGGGATTTATGTATATAAGTTCTAGATTTCTCATATTAAGATTATGCTTCATATTTACTAAATTTTTTAAAAAGTATTTTCATCAAGTTTATTTTAATGATTTCTTTTTGGATTCTTTTTTTTTTTTTTTTTTTTTTATTTATTTATTTATTTATTTATTTATTTTAACATCTCTATTGGGGTATAATTGCCTTACAATAGTGTGTCAGCTTCTGATCTATAACAAGGTGAATCAGCCATACATACACATGTGCTCCCATGTGTCTTCCCTCTTGCGTCTCCCTCCCTCCCACTCTCCCCCTCCCACCCCTCCAGGCTGTCCCAAAGCCCCGAGCTAATATCCCTGTGCCTTGCGGCTGCTTCCCCCTAGCTATCTACCTTACTACGTTTGTTAGTGTGTATATGTCCATGACTCTTTCTCGCCCTGTCAAAACTCACCCTTCCCCCTCCCCATATCCTCAAGTCCGTTCTCCAGTAGGTCTGCGCCTCCATTCCTGTCTTATCCCTAGGTTCTTCATGACATTTTTTCCCCTTAAATTCCATATATATGTGTTAGCATACGGTACTTGTCTTTGTCTTTCTGACCTACTTCACTCTGTATGACAGACTCTAGGTCTATCCATCTCATTACAAATAACTCAATTTCATTTCTTTTTAAGGCTGAGTAATATTCCATTGTGTATATGTGCCACATCTTCTTTATCCATTCGTCCGATGATGGGCGCTTAGGTTCTTTCCATCTCCGGGCTATTGTAAATAGAGCTGCAATGAACATTTTGGTACATGACTCTTTTTGAATTTTGGTTTTCTCAGGGTATATGCCCAGTAGTGGGATTGCTGGGTCATATGGTAATTCTATTTGTAGTTTTTTAAGGAACCTCCATACTGTTCTCCATAGTGGCTGAACCAATTTACATTCCCACCAGCAGTGCAAGAGTGTCCCCTTTTCTCCACACCCTCTCCAGCATTTATTGTTTCTAGATTTTTTGATGATGGCCATTCTGACTGGTGTGAGATGATATCTCATTGTAGTTTTGATTTGCATTTCTCTAATGATTAATGATGTTGAGCATTCTTTCATGTGTTTGTTGGCATTCTGTATATCTTCTTTGGAGAAATGTCTATTTAGGTCTTCTGCCCATTTTTGGATGGGGTTGTTTGTTTTTTTGTTATTGAGCTGCATGAGCTGCTTGTAAATTTTGGAGATTAATCCTTTGTCAGTTGCTTCATTTGCAAATGTTTTCTCCCATTCTGAGGGTTGTCTTTTGGTCTTGATTATGGTTTCCTTTGCTGTGCAAAAGCTTTGAAGTTTCATTAGGTCCCATTTGTTTATTTTTGTTTTTATTTCCATTACTCTAGGAGGTGGGTCAGAAAGGATCTTGCTGTGATTTATGTCATAGAGTGTTCTTCCTATGTTTTCCTCTAAGAGTTTGATAGTTTCTGGCCTTACATTTAGGTCTTTAATCCATTTTGAGCTTATTTTTGTGTATGGTGTTAGGGAGTGATCTAATCTCATACTTTTACATGTACCTGTCCAGTTTTCCCAGCACCATTTATTGAAGAGGCTGTCCTTTCTCCACTGTACATTCCTGCCTCCTTTATCAAAGATAAGGTGTCCATATGTGCGTGGGTTTATCTCTGGGCTTTCTATCCTGTTCCACTGATCTATCTTTCTGTTTTTGTGCCAGTACCATACTGTCTTGATTACTGTTGCTTTGTAGTATAGTCTGTCACTCTTGAGCAATTACAATTTTCTTGCAAAATCTGTGGTGTTGGTTTTGTAATTTATTATTTTATTGATCCAACTTAGGAAAATACAATTCCCTGAGGAGAAATCTGAGGCTGAGGCACTGTCAGCAAGAATTCATCTTATGTGCTCTTCTCCTTTCATGTGATTAATGAAACCATTATAGTAGGACTAGCTTTCTGCATTATGTTTTCTCCTCAGCCGTAATTCCTCACCAGGTACTTTTTCTGAGCTTATTTTGGTCTTTATCCCACCTAAGGGGAAGTCCCAACTATCCCGTGCATTTCAGTGTTTTTTAAAAAATAAATTTATTTATATATATATTTTTGGCTGCATTGGGTCTTCGTTGCTGTGCTTTCTCTAGTTGTGGTGAGCGGGGGCTACCCTTCATTGCGGTGTGCAGGTTTCTCATTGCTGTGGCCTCTCTTTTTTTGTGGTACGTGGGCCTCTCACTATTGTGGCCTCTCCCGTTGCGGAGCACAGGCTCCGGACGTGCAGGCTCAGCGGCCATGGCTCACGGGCCCAGCCACTCTGCGGCATGTGGGATCTTCCCGGACCGGGGCACGAACCTGTGTCTCCTGCATCGGCAGGCGCACTCTCAACCACTGCGCCACCAGGGAAGCCCATGCTGTGGCCTCTCTTGTTGCAGAGCATGGGCTCTAGGCGTGCGGGCTTCAGTAGTTGTGGCTCGTGGGCTCTAGAGTGCAGGCTCAGTAGTTGTGGCACATGGGCTTAGTTGCTCCGTGGCATGTGGAATCTTCCCAGACAAGGGCTCAAACCCATGTCCCCTGCATTGGCAAGCAGATTCTTAACGACTGTCCCACCGGGGAAGTCCTTTCGGTGTTTTTTTACCCTGACACTTTGCCTTTGGTTTCTTTTTTTTTCTTTTTATATTTCTTTAAAAATTTTCTTTTCTAGCTTTATTGAAATATAATTGACATGTAACATTGTGTTTAAGGTGTACAACGTGTTGAATTGATACACTTATATACTGCAAAATTATTATCACAGTAGTTGCTTAAAACCTCCATCACCTCACATAATTATTTCTTTTTTAGGGCGAGAACATTTAAGATCTACTGTCTAGCAAGTTTCCAGTATATAATACTGTATTGTTAACCATAGTCACCATGCTGTACATTAGATCCCCAGAAATTATTCATCTTATAAATGGAAGTTTATACCTGTTGACCAGCATCTTCCCATCACCCCCACCTCCTAGACCTGGGCAAGCACCATTCTGTTCTCTATTTCTATAATTTTGACTTTTCAGGATTCTACATATAAGGGATATCATAGAGTAATTGTCTTTCTTCATCTTACTTCACTTAGCATAATGCCCTAAAGATCTATCCATGGAGTTGCAAATTGCAGGATTCCATCTTTCTCATGGCAGAATAGTATTCCATTGTATACATATATATCACATCTTCTGTATACATTCATCTGCAGACAGACACTTAGATTGTTTCCATATTTTGGTTACTGTTAATAATGTTGCAGTGAACATGGGTGTGCATATATGTCTTCAAACTCCTGTTCTCATTTCCTTTGGACATATACCTGGAAATGGGATTGTTGGATTATATGGTAATTCTATTTTTAAGTTTTTTAAGGAACTTCTGTACTGTGCTGTTTTCCATAGTGGCTGTATCAGTTTACATTCCCATCAACAGTGAACAAGGGTTCACTTTTCTCCACATCCTTTCCAACACATTTTATCTCTTGTCTTTTTGATGATAGCCTTTATAACAGGTGTGAGGTGACACTTCATTGTGGTGTTGATTTGAATTTCCGTGGTGATTAGTGATGTCAAGCATTTTTTCATGTACCTGTTGGCCAATTGTATGTCTTCTTTGGAAAAATGTCTATTCAGTTTCTCTGCCCAATTTTACTCAAGTTGGGTTTTTTTGCTATTGAGTTGTATGAGTTCTTTATTTTGGATGTTAACCACTTATCAAATATATGATTTGCAAATATTTTCTTCTGTTCCATAAATCACCTTTTTATTTTTTTGATTGTTCCTTTTGCTGTGCAGAAGCTTTTTAGTTTGATGTAGCCTCACTTATTGATTTTTGCTTATATTGCTCATGCTTTTCATGTCATATTTAAAAAATTATTGCCAAGACCAATGTCAAGAGCTTTATCCTTATGATTTCTTCTAGGAGTTTTACTGTTTCAGGTCTAATTTTAAATCTTTAACCATTTTGAGTTAATTTTAGTGGTGTAAGATGTGTCCAGTTTTATTATTCTGCATGTGATTATCCAGTTTTCCCAATTTATTGAAGAGACTATCCTTTCCCCATATTGAATATTCTTGACTCCCTTGTCAAGTATTAGTTGACTGATACAAGGGGGTTATTTCTAGACTCTCATTTCTTATACATGGGTCCATGTGTCTATTTTTATGCAGATACCACACTGTTTTGATTACTATGGCTTTGTCATATAGTTTGAAATCAGGAAATGTGATGCTTCCAGCTTGTTCTTTCCCAAGATTGCTTTGGCCATTTGGGGTCTTTTGTGGCTCCATACAGGTTGTATTGGGTTGGCCAAAAAGTTCATCCGGGTTTTTCCATAAAAAGATCACTTTTTCCTGTTTCTGTGAAAAAAGTCTTTGGGAATTTTGATAGTGATTGCATTGAGTCTGTTGATGGCTTTGGGTAGTATGGACATTTTAACAATATTAATTCTTGCAATCCATGAACATGGGATATCTTTCCATTTATTTGTGTCCTCTTCAGTTTCCTTCATCAAAATCTTATATTTTTCAGTGTCTAGAGCTTTCTCCTCCTTGGTTAAATTTATTGCTAAGTATTTTTGTTGTTTTTGATGCTATTGTGAATGGGATTGTTTTATTTCTTTTTCAGATATTTTGTTGTTACTGTATACAAATACAGCTGATTTCTGTCTGATTTTGTGTCCTGCAACTTTACTGAATTCGTTGATTAGTTCTTACAGTTTTTTGGTAGTGATTTTAGGATTTTCTATATATAAGATCATATCATCTGCAAAGAAAAAGAAGACAGTTTTCTTCTTTCTTTCCTATTTGGATGTATTTTTTTTCCTTGCCTGATTGCTCTGGTTAGGATTACCCATATTATATTGAATAGGTCTGGTGAGAGTGGGTACCTTGTCTTGTTCTGATCTTAAAGGAAAAGTTTCAACCTTTTACCATTGGATATGCTATTGTTGTTGGCTTATCATATATGTCCTTGTTTATGCTGAGGTATGTTCCTTCTATACTCAGTTTGTTGAGAGTTTTTATCACAAAAGGATGTTGTATTTTGTCAAGTGTTTTTTCTGCATCTATTTAAATGATCATATAATTTTTGTCTTTCATTCTATTAAAGTGATGTATCACATGTATTGATTTGCATATGTTGAACTATCCTTGCATCCCAGGAATGAATCCTTCTTGATTGTGGTGTATGATCCTTTTAACATGCTGTTGAATTTAGTATGCCTATATTTTGTTGAAAAATTCTGCATCTATATTCATTAGAGATATTTGCCTATAGTTTTTCTTGTAGTGTCCTTATCTGCCTTTGGTATCAGGGTAATGTTGGCCTTGTAAAATGAGTTTGGGAATGTTCCCTCCAGTTCTCTTTTTTGGAAAGTATGAGAAAGACTGGCATCTGTTCCTCTTTAAATGATTGGTAGAATTCACCAGGGAAGCCATCTAGTCCTCGGCTTTTCTTTTTTTGGTGGGAGGGGAGGGTTTTCTCTATTGAAAGATTTTGATTACTGATTCAACTCCTTATTCATTATTGGTCTGTTCTGATTTTTTATTTCTTCATTCAGTCTTGGTAGATTGTATGTTTCTATGTTTCTTCTAGGTTATCCACTTTGTTACCATATAATTGTTCATAGCAGTCTCTCATGGTCATTGTATCTGTGATATCAGTCATAATGTCTCCTCTTTCATTTTTTATTTTATTTATTTGACTCCTCTTTTTTACTTCTTGATGGTGTCCTTAGCACAGTTAGTAAGATCCGCTTCTCTGTAACATCCTCTGAGAATGTTATCTGCTGCTGTCTCAGACTTTTCAGTGACACAGCTCACAATTCAGCACTTTGGATGTGATGAGAGAAAAATGACACTCTTTGGCACCATCCCACATAGCTGGGAAAGCAGGGTACTCACACATCCTTATTTTCCTTCATGAACGAAATCATGGGCCAAGATTTCTCTTGGCCCTAAGCTGTGTTGCCTTGGTGGAGGGGTGAAGTAGGTAAAGTCAAACTGTTCCTCTTACCCTCTCTGATGAGTCCAACCTTGTATTTTTTGCTCCACTTATGTACTGGAACTTCTTGGCTGGAGACGTGTACTTTCACAAAAGCTCTGTCTTCTCTTGGGTGCTTGTCTAAGACAGTCATTTTCTGGGGGCTCCTGGACCATGGCCAAGAGAGGCTAGAGTCAGTTCACATGCCTCTCAGGGTCTATAGCCAGGACTGAGGTCTGTATGCTTATAACTTAACGTGTGGGTAGGCAAGACTCCTTCGCAGTCCCTTAGCATACGGTGCTGGACCCGACAGTTCCCACAAAGGCACTTTTGTCCATAGATGGATGCCAAATTACTGTTTTTGCAGTGGGGCCACTGCAGAGGGATGTCTTATTTTGCCATGATTGCTTTTGGTTTCTTAAGCCTGATTGTTTATAAGTCCTTGATCTTCAGCAGAAAAGGGCTCCAAAAGAGGAGTTTCCATTATTCCCACAGCATACTCTCAACTTTAGTGGATGTTCATGGTCATAGGGTCCTTTTAGGACTTAGAAATAAATTATCAGAAACATTTTTTATGAGCCAGCTCCTGGTGATTTCCTTTTATCTTACCCCATCTCATAGAAATTCCTCAAAGTATAGGAAATATGGAAAGCTACCTTTTTTCCAGTGCTGTTGAAGATTTTTTTCTTATGTTTATATTTTTGGGGCATTTTGGTTTTTAACTAGAAAAAGTGCATTTGATTTCTTTGTTCAAATCACACTTCTTTGAAGAAATTTGTTACCAGTCCCTTATTTCTGACACTTTAATCTTTCTTGGTACTGTTTTCTCACAGTTCTGGTTGTAATTCATGTTCAGACCATTTAAAAAAACTTCATTAATCTTTTTTCTATATCTGTTGGTATTTGTAGCATTCTATTTGTGGCACTCTTTTTTCAGTATATGTGAACTCTGAACAAAAATATATCCAGTTTTCGTGGCTGCAGACACCTGTTATAGGCTTATGAACAGTAAATTCTCATTTTCAGTTTAGATTTCTTCTGATCTAATGAACAATATATGCAACTGCTAAATCAATGAATATCTCTGTTTGGATGTTCCTACTATACTTCAAAGTCATTCTCTCCGCATTTCTGCTTCCATCCAAATCCTATTTTCATTTTTTCATGTACCAATGAATCACAGGGATCTAGTGAGTTCCCAGACCAATTAACTTTTTAGTACAGTTTTGTATTCCCCCAGTTTTTACACTCAGTATAAATTAGTACCCAAGATCTCTTTAACTCACAGTAGTTATTAAAAATGTGTGCTTGCTAAATCAATGAATGAACATAAACTGACAGGATGTTGCTAAAATGATATTTTTCTTTCAGACAATAACAAAAACAGGTAAATTTTATTTTATAATCCCTTACCTTTGTGTACTACCAGAACAAGTTTCAATATGTTTTGTCCACTACATCTAAGATGGATGACTCCAGATTGAGTGGGAATATGTTGTTACAGGAAACAGTGACATTCAAAGATGTGGCTATTGACTTCACTGAGGAAGAGTGGCAGCAGTTGGATCCTGCTCAAAGGAACCTGTACTGGAATGTGATGCTAGAAAACTATAACAACTTAATCACTGTGGGTAAGGGTAGTTTCCTATATAACTAAAACTCTGGGAGTAAATTACCTTTTTTTCCCCCAGTGTTTCTGAAATGTGTGGAACCTTTAAATGTTAGCCTGAGTGTGACCTTTAGGTGCCTTTGCTCACATTCATGTGCATGCTGCAGCTTTCAAAGCAAAATGTCATCCTTGGTTATGTTTCAAGGGGCAGTATTCCTAGAAAACATAGTTTTCTTGTCCTTCAGAAAGCCTGGTTTCCCTGGGCCAGCCTCAGTTCTTGAATGATGGTTCCTAGTATTTATGCCCAAATCTTATGTCACTTCCCTTTGACAGGATGTCCATTCACCAAACCTGATGTGATTTTCAAGTTGGAGCAAGAAGAACCATGGGTGGTGGAGGAAGAAGTGTCAAAGAGACATTGTCCAGGTTAGTGGGAAGGAACCATACAGGTGAGGAGGGGCCAGGGCCCTTTAATTGTTAATCTGTAAGTTTTTGATCCCTCAGAAATGTTCTTCAAAGTTATTTTTTTTAAGGCCATAGAACTTTGTAGTGACAATTGGTGTGAATTTTTTATATATGTAAGATGTCATTTCTAGATAATATTCTTAACTTCTTTCCTCAGAACCTAAAAGACCAGTTAGCTTTCTTACCTCTGTGTTAGATATCAACATTTCCTAATTCATTCCCAGCTTTGCTTTGGTAATCATTCTAGTCTTTCTGCCCACCTTTTTACATAGGCTCCTTTCCTTTTACGTTCAGATATTTACAGAATTGAAGTTGTTTAAATAAACTTGTTGACATTTAGAGTCCTTTACTATTTTCTCTTTTTCCTTCCATTGTAAATGCTTTAGCATCATATTTTGTACCCATAGTCACACTTCCCACTGTAATTTAGCTTTTGCTCTCATACTTCAGTAATGACTACAATCCTTTTACTTCGATAAAGTTTTAAAGTCAGTCCTACTTTTCTGTTATCTCCCATTTTCTGCTACATTTGTCACGTATATATGCATGTGCTTGTGTGTTTGTGATACATGGGTATACATATGTATAATGCGTACACATATATACATATACATACATATATTTTTAATTTGAAAGATATTGTGATGTCTTTTTTTGCTCTTCAAGGAGATAACAATTTATACTTCTACTGACAATTTCTGCAACTTAGTCTATTAGCATTCCTTAAATCATTGCCAGTTTGATAAATGAAAAATAACTTACTATAGTTTGAATTTGCATTTCGTTTATTATAAATGAAGGCAAGCATCTTTTCATATGTTTAAAATCTATCTATATTTCTTTTTTATGAACAGTTTGTGTTTTATGCCCCTTTTTTTCTGTTGTTTTCTTAATTTATATGAATTCTTAACATATTAAGGTGATTAGCCGTTTCTCTTGTTTTTCTAGTATTTTTTTCTGGTCATTCATTGCTCTTTAAAGTACTTTTTACCGCCGTTAAAGTTCACATAGTTAAAATAACAATCTTTTCTTACAGGAGATTTATCATATGATTCTTTTTCCTTTTGTGTATATGGGTGAATATTATTTAAATATTTCTTAATAATGAATCATACTTACATTTTTGCTATGAATTTAAATATCCTAACTCTGTCAAGCTTTGAAGTCAATGTTACATTCGTTTTGTAAATAAAATTTAGAAGCTTTTCTTCACGTTCTAGAACATTTATATAGCATTGGCATAAAACTCCCGTAAAATTTTTATTTATCTTACCTGTTGAACTATTTGGACCTTGCAGATTTTTGAGGGAAGTTTCTTTGACAGCTTTTCTCCATTGTTCCTTTTTTTTTTTTTGCGGTACGTGGGCGTCTCACTGTTGTGGCCTCGCCCGTTGTGGAGCACAGGCTCTGGACGTGCAGGCTCAGCGGCCATGGCTCACGGGCCCAGCCGCTCTGCGGCATGTGGGATCTTCCCAGACCAGGGCACGAACCTGTGTCCCCTGCATCGGCAGGCGGACTCTCAACCACTGCGCCACCAGGGAAGCCCTTCTCCATTGTTCCTTTTATAACTGTTCTATATAGATGTTTTTTTCTCTCTTGGCAATAGTTTTTGATAATAGGCTGTAATTTTCCAGACAGATACCATTTTAATCCTGGTTTTCGAATTAATTTTCACAGAGTTGAACAAAGAAATTGCCATAAATATTTAAATTTCCTCTGTATTTTAAGAAGGTTACCATATATTGATGTTCCAGGGCCATCTGTTATATTTAACAATTTGTTTTATCTGTGTTTTCAAATGTTTGTATAAAATTATTCATAGTGTTGTCTTCTTATTTATGTCTTCCATAAATACTTCAACATTCTCAGCTAGCATCATCAAATATTGGCTCTCATTCATTGCCTTAACACTCTACCACTGAGAGTCATATTAGATAGATGCTAGACCTTTTTTTCTCCATATTTTTAAATATCCTTTGCTATTTTCTTCCTCTGTATCTCTGTGTTGCCTTCTCAGTAATTACTTCAGATATATCTTCCATTTTGTTAATTCTCTCTTCAATCATGTTTATTCATCTTTTTAACTCATCCACCTTTGAAAAAATTTTTAGTAGTAGTATTTTGTATTTTTGTAAGTTCCTCTTCTTTTTGTTTTTGCTATGTTTTTTTCCTCTCACATCTTTCTGATTCTTCCTAGTAATTTCTGTGGCTTCTTCAGCTTTGTGTTTCTATCATTTGTTTCTTTAAAAATACTGTACATAACTCTTTTGTATTCAGTATCTGACAGTTCCAGTATTTTAAGTTCTCAGGTTTAAATATCTTGTTTTTGAGGACTCAGTGTATTTTGGTTCTTCACGTAGTTGATGATTGCTGATCCTAAATTTAAATTTTTAAAATCTTAATTTGTGCTAATTCTGTTGTCCTAAATTGGGGTTGCTTTCCTCTGAAGATGATTTGCATGTACTTCTGGTGGGTGCCAAGAGGCGTTACCAAGTGATGATCAGTTGAACATTATTTGAAGGTCCTGGCTTTTTGTAGGAATCTTAGTTGAGCTTCTCTTCTTTATTGATGGCCCAAGAGCCTTATACTTTAGTTAACAAGGCTTTGCATAGGTACTCAAGACAGATCTGCCTTGCAGGTTGCTTTCAGGGCTGTTCTCTCTCAGACCTGACTTTGGCTAATACTTGTTTTTATTTTGTTCATTTTTTGTGTGTATGGTGCTCAGGCATGGTTGTTGGAGAGGATTGTACTGTTCTTGGAGATTTATGCTACTTCCTATAAGCCCAGTGATGCTTCAGAATTTCTGCTTTATCCACTATCTTGTTTTGCAATATGAGGTTACCTTACTGTAATTTCAATACTTAAAGTTTTTAAATTTTTTAAGGTTTTTTTTTTTGATGACCATTTTAAAAGTCTTTATTGAATTTGTTACAGTATTGCTTCTGTTTTATGTTTTTTGGCCCCAAGGCATGAGGGAATCTTAGCTCCCTGACCAGGGATCAAACCCACACCCCCTGCACTGGAAGGCGAAGTCTTAACCACTAGACCACCAGGGGGGGTCCCTAAAAGTCTTTATGTAACCTATCTGTCTCTCTTTTTTCCCCCCACTTGCATGGTGTTCATTATTTTGGATGGTTTTATTTCTCTCTTTTCTTTCTTTCTTGGTTCTGCTAGTTAATTTTTTTTAGCCCTTTTTGTTTTCTCATTGTTTCTTCCTCATGCATTTGTATCTCTATTTTGAGCTCATTTATAGTTGATATTTTCATTAAGTTTTTTCATTCATGGCAATACATTTAATCAAGATTTTCATTTACTATGTGTCAATTGTTTTAGCTTGAATTTTTTGTCTGCTTTCTTTATCTCGTTTCTTTTCTTTTTTCTCTTATACTTTTTTAGAGATCTGATTCCAGTACCTTCTCATTTATGAGTGAGGATAGTTCCTCCTTGACCTGACTTTTAAAGAAGGATATTGTTAGGGAAGGAAAGAAAGTTCTCTGATCTAGAGCAGGAATCTGCAAACTATGACCTGTAGGCCAGCCACTTGTTTCTGTAAATAAAGTTTTACTGGAATATAGCCACAATGAATCATTTACATCTTAACTATTAATACTTTCACATTGCAGAGGCAAAGTTGAATAGTTGTGTCAAAGACTGTATGACCCACGAAGCCTAAAATATTTACTACCTGACCTTTAAGAAAATGTTTGCCGACTCTTGATGTATAGGAATGCATCTGTTCTTCATACTAAAGCCTTTTATTCTACATGGTTTTGTGAATATGTTTAGGTTTTACTTCTTCTCATCCAAAAAGGAACTGCAGCTGCAAGTCTTCTCATAACTCTGAATCTTACACTCTCACCCCAACAGACTTCTTCCTAAAAAGACAGTATTTCACAGTGTTTCCTCGTTCAGCCCTGGCTTCCTTGACATACCTTGGGATGTCAAGTCTCCTGTAATCAGTCTCTACTCCCAAATTTCCATGTTGTAATCAGGGGTTAATTAATTCTGCCCTTCAAGGTGTGATATCCGTTTTGACAGTGTCAGCTGCTTGCTGTGCCCAAGATCAGCATGAACAGCTGTCTTCTCTTAGAATCCTTTTTTCCCTATTCCACCCTTCACTGTATTTGTCAACACTAACTCATTTATTATAATTGGGGTTACGGCCACCACCTAGGATTATTGAAGAATCAATGACTTTTCATTCCTGTTTGTATAGAGGAAAAGAGATCAGATACTTTTTCATTTCACCATCTTAAAACATGGAGTCTTTTCTGTCACATTTGATATTTTGATCTTGCCCTTGGAACTCTTTTACACTTCTACTTGGATAGTACCTTAAAGACCTGGTCTTACCTTCTCCCTCAACACCTTTTGCTTAATTGAGCTTTTCTGTTTCCCTGCCTGAACTGAGGGGACTCAATAGCTTAAGCTTAGTATTCTGCCTTCTTTTCTACATTTATAATCTGCAACCACGTCTCTAACTTTACCTGCATTATAGCTTCACAAGAATTTTTCCTTTACTTTATTCTCAGTCTGGCAGAGAGGGAGAAAAATCTCCATTTTCCTCTCCTACAGCTAAGCAGCCACTGGGGACTGAATGTCTCACCTTTGGGTATGTAGACGTTCATTTATTCTACGTTTGAGCCAGTTCGTTATCTCTGAATTTCTCTGCCTGGTGTCCTTGACTCTAGAGCCTTTCTGCTTATATTTCTCAAGAGAGTAATCTCCCATCTTCTCTAGGGTGGAAGAGTGGTCTTTGTCTTTGTTAGTTTATATCTTTTTCTTTCCTTATCTAATTTTAGTGTGGTTTTGTGTAGGATCAGAGATAAATTCATGTATTTATGAGGCCATATTTAAGCATAATTTCCCACTCTGTTTTCCCTTTCAATCATGCTACACAGGCTCTTCCAGTTTTATATTCTGATTCTTCTTCTTTTTTTAAAATATTTATTTATTTACTTTGGCTGTGCTGGGTCTTAGTTGCGGCATGCAGGATCTTCGTTGCAGCACGTGGACTCTTAGTTGCAGCATACGGACTTCTTAGTTGTGACATGCAGACTCTTAGTTGCAACATGCATGCAGGATCTAGTTCCCCAACCAGGGATCGAACTCAGGCCCCCAGCATTGGGAGCGTGGAGTCTTATCCATTGGACCACCAGCGAAGTCCCTATTCTGATTCTTTTATCCAATTTTTACCTTCCTATTGTTTGTTCTCATTTTATTAATTACTGTATTGTTCAGAGCAATTTTATTTATTCACTTTTTAAAATATATAATACATACTTGTAGTACAAAATTTTTAAAGTACAATAGGATATATATTGAAAAGTAGTTTTTCTTCTCTTACCCATGTCTTCCTCTCTGCTGGCAACCCCTAGTATCATTTTCCCTTGAGCTATTATTTACTTGCATTTTCAAACATTTTTATTGAACCCACTTTAAGTTGATAGGTTAACTTGCAAATAATTACCATTTTTGCTATCGAATATTCTTTTCCAGGAATGTGATACACCTTTTGTCTTAGTTTCCTAGAGCTGCCATAATGAAGTAGAGGCTAGAAATACACAGTCAAGGTGTAAGTAGGGCAATGTTCCTTCTGAAACCTATAGGAGAAGATTCCTTGTATCTTTCAGCTTCTGGTATCCCCAGACATTCTTTGGCTTGTGGCAGCATAACTCCAATTTGTGTCTTTATCTTCACATAGTGTTCTCCCTGTGTTCTGTCTCTTCATGTGGCAATCTTTTTATAAGAACACCAGTCATATTAGATTAGGGGCTTACCTTACTCCAGTATGACCTCATCTTAACTAACTACATCTGCAATGACCTTATTTTCAAATAACTTCACGTTCTGAGGTACTGGGGGTTAGGGCTTAAACATATATTTTAAAGGGGGAACACACAATTCAACCTATAACACTTTCATTTGTTCAAATCTGTGTGTGCATTTTAAATTTTTCTTATAATTTTTAGACATTTCTTATTAAATTTATTCCCAGATTTTTCATATTTTTCTTGTCATTGTAAGTGTAGTCTTTTGCTATATTTTCTAAATAGTTGTTTGTATATATGAAGGTTACTGAAACTGAATATTAATTTGCTATATATAGTGAATTTAATTTTTTACTTTTTATAATTTTTCAGTTGAATCAATTTTGCAAGTTAACAGTTTTAGTATTGACAAATAATGTTAACTTTACCTTTCCTTTCCAAGTTTTTATACCTCATTTCTTTCTCTTATTTAATACACTACCCTGTACTGTAATAATAGTTGTGATAGTACTTATCTTTTTCTTATTCCTGACTTTAATGTGAATGCTTTGGGATTTTCCCCATTAAGAACAGTGCCAGGGTTTAAGTTATACTGTGCTTTTTCTCAAGTTAAATAAGTGTCTGTCTGTTCCCATTTTATAAAGTGATTTTTATGGAAAATAGGTGTTGAATTTTATCATCTTTTTAATATCTTTGGAACGATTACTTGATTTTTCACTTTTGACCTGTTAATGTATTTACTTATAGTAATAGATTTTCTAATATTGAAACATATTCCTGGAAAAAAACAACATATATATGTCTTATATTTAATGTGCTTTTGGGTCACTTGTTTTTTCTTCTGGGTCATTTTGATATGTAGAGTTTTTGCATTGATATTCAAAAATGAAATTGGTGTATAGTTTGCTTTTTTGGTTGTCATCTTTATCAGGTGTTGGTGTTAATATTATGTTTGTCTCACACACAAAAAAATGGGAATTCTTTTTTCTTTAATAATATTTTGTACAGCATGACAGCTGTCCCTTAGGTGTTTGTTTAAATCCCCATGATAATATCTCTGGGCCTTTTCTATTTGTTTTGTTTTGGGGTATTTCTTTTCATATTTTTCTGTTTATTTTGTGGAAATTGGTATTTGTTTTCTACATCTTATAGAGTCAGTTTTGGTCATTTATATTTTCCAGAAAATTATGTCAAAAAGTTTATTTAAATGGAGTCCTGTAAAGTACTTTTATGAGTTTTTAGCTTCCTGTTTTTGTCTTTTTCTCTATCGCTATTTCTTCTTACTTTATTTGTACATTCTGAATTCTCCCTCTTATTTATCCAACAGTTTACCTTTTTTCTTTCAGATCCCATTTAAAAGCAGTCAAAGCTATTTGTATTCATAAATATCTGTCTCTACTCATATTTCCTTTCCTGGAATTTCCTAAAGCTTAGGAAATAGAAGCTATATGTACCTGGAATTTGCTTAATAGGACACTAGGCCATAAGCTAAGAGCCAATCCCATACTAGTATATTTAAAAAATTTTTTTGATATAATATTGGAAAAATTTACAAGTGATATTTATTTGCAATTTGTTTTAGGAGAAATATGGGGGATGGATGAGCATCAGAAAATCCAGGACAGACTTTTGACACAACTTGAAGATAAATTCACAAAAACACTGACTGAAGAAAAAGTGAATGAATGTCATAAGAAATTTGCAAATGCATTTTCTCCAAACTCAGACTTTTTTCCTTCCAGTCACAATCTCTATAAATACGACTTATTTGGAAAGTGTTTAGAACATAATAATTTCAACTATTATAATAATGAGAGAATCCTTATAAGAAAAGAACATTGTGAATATAATGAACCTATGAAATCATTTGGCAATAGCTTATCCCATCTTGTAGTAACCCCCTTTAAGTGTAATCATTGTGGAAAAGGTTTTGATCAAACTTTGGACCTCATAAGACACCTGAGAATTCATACTGGAGAGAAACCCTATGAATGTAAAAAATGTAGAAAAGCCTTCAGCCAAAAGGAAAAACTCATTAAACATCATAAAATCCACAGTAGGGAGCAGTCTTATGAATGTAATGAATGTGGAAAAGCTTTCATTAAAATGTCAAATCTCATCAGACATCAAAGAATCCATACTGGAGAGAAACCCTATGCATGTAAGGAGTGTGGGAAATCCTTCAGCCAGAAATCAAATCTCATTGATCATGAAAAAATTCATACTGGAGAGAAACCTTATGAATGTAATGAGTGTGGAAAAGCATTCAGCCAGAAGCAAAGCCTCATTGCACATCAGAAAGTTCATACTGGGGAGAAACCTTATGCATGTAATGAATGTGGTAAAGCCTTCCCTCGAATAGCATCTCTTGCTCTTCATATGAGAAGTCATACGGGAGAGAAACCTTATAAATGTGATAAATGTGGAAAAGCCTTCTCTCAGTTTTCCATGCTTATTATACATGTGAGAATTCATACAGGTGAGAAACCTTATGAATGTAATGAATGTGGAAAATCCTTCTCTCAAAGCTCAGCCCTTACTGTACATATGAGAAGTCATACTGGTGAGAAACCTTATGAATGTAAGGAATGTAGAAAAGCCTTCAGCCACAAAAAGAACTTCATTACACACCAGAAGATTCATACTAGAGAGAAACCTTATGAATGTAATGAGTGTGGGAAAGCTTTCATTCAGATGTCAAATCTTGTTAGACACCAGAGAATTCATACTGGAGAAAAACCCTATATATGTAAGGAATGTGGCAAAGCCTTTAGCCAGAAATCAAATCTCATTGCTCATGAAAAAATTCATTCTGGAGAGAAACCCTATGAATGTAATGAATGTGGTAAAGCCTTCAGCCAAAAGCAAAACTTTATTACACATCAGAAAGTTCACACTGGAGAGAAACCTTATGATTGTAATGAATGTGGTAAAGCCTTCTCTCAAATTGCTTCCCTTACTCTTCATCTGAGAAGTCACACAGGGGAAAAGCCTTATGAATGTGATAAATGTGGGAAAGCTTTCTCTCAGTGCTCATTGCTTAATTTACATATGAGAAGTCATACAGGTGAGAAACCCTATGTATGTAATGAATGTGGAAAAGCTTTCTCTCAAAGAACTTCCCTTATTGTACATATGAGAGGTCATACAGGTGAGAAACCTTATGAATGTAATAAATGTGGAAAAGCTTTCTCCCAAAGTTCCTCCCTTACTATACATATACGAGGTCATACAGGTGAGAAACCCTTTGACTGTAGTAAATGTGGAAAAGCCTTTTCTCAAATCTCATCTCTTACACTTCATATGAGAAAACATACAGGTGAGAAGCCTTATCATTGTAATGAGTGTGGTAAGGCTTTCAGCCAAAAGTCACACCTTGTTAGACACCAGAGAATTCATACTCATTAGGAATAGAAACTCTGAATCTTGTGAATATGGAAAAGCCTTCGGAAGGAATTAGCACCTCCTTGCACAGTACATTATCGGATCTAGAGCAGAAAACTGTGAATGTGGGAAAGCCGTTTGAAGAAGTCACATTTGTGACACAGTTCTTGCCAAGGTGACAAATTGTATAATGAGAAAGCCGATCATCAAAAATCTTCAGCAGATATCTTATCTAATGATAATATTTATCCAGCATTATCTTTAAAACCTGAAATAAGATATTTTCATCAGCATGCCAGCATGATACTTGAGCTCCTAGCCAATCTCTTAACCAAGAAAAAGAAGATTGGAGAAAAAAAAACTCTTAAAATAACCTCTCATACTAGAATAGTTAATTAGAAAATATCTTGATATAAAATACCTGAGAATAAACAATAATGAATTACAAGACATATATAAAGTTATAAAACATTTTGAAGGTCACACTTGAAATTCTGAGAAAAATAACATTTTCTGAAAAGACTTGACATGGTAAAAAATATATAAATTTTCTCACAAATCACTAAGTTTAAAGTACTTCCACTCAAAGTTTTTACCAGTTAGTTATATCTTAAGAATTTCATGAACTGATTCAATATTTTATATGGGAATGTAAAGGGCCACAAATAGCTGAAACAAACGTGAAAAACAAAAGAGAAGATAGACTACTAGATATCATTGCATATTTATTCAAAGCTCATAGCATTTAAACAGTGTGTTCTTTATGAGTAAATAAATCAGTGGAAACAAATTGAAGACTGGAGGAAAGACATGGGAATTTTGTGTATTATAGTGCTATTGAAATCATTGGGAAAAGGATGGCCTATTCAATAAATGGAAGATTCATATGAACAAAAAATGTTAGTTCTTTATACCATATACAAAAATAAAACCCAGATTGAAGACTAGAATATAAAAAGCAAAATTCTATATAATGAAAAAATAGACTATATTTACTACTTTAGAGTAACAGGATCTCTTTAAAAACACATAAATATGGAACATTCAATTCTACTTTGGTGTATTGGCTTCAGAGGCACCCACATATATGCACAGAGATGCATGTGTTCATGCATCTCTTTATGTTCACTGCATCATGGTTTGTATTACTCTAAATTGAAAAGAACATACATTTCCATTAGTAGAGGAATAGATTGATACAATGTGATTATTTGTATGATAGAACACAATATTTAAAGATACAAATTTGATATATCATTACATGGATAGATTATATAATATTGACAGAAAAAAGCAAAATGTACAATGAAACATGGTATAACATTTCTATAAATTTAATAAAACAATGCAAAGAACAGTACTGTGTATTGATCATGGATACATATATGACATTGATTGCCTTTTAGGAAGTGAAGGCACTTGTTATATTTATCTGTAATATTTCTTTAATAAAAGAATGAAAGCAAATATGACGGTAGTAACAAATCTGGTTGTCAAAATTATGTTGTAGGTTTTGTTTTTTAATTCTCTCTTGCCTGTCTTTATTTTTTTGTTTCTCTAAAATAAGAATCAAATGGATAGGGACTTCCCTGGTGGTGCAGTGGCTAAGAATCTGCCTGCCAATGCAGGGGACACGGGGTCGATCCCTGATCTGGGATGATCCCACATGCCATGGAGCAACTAAGCCTGTGCGCCACAACTACTGAAGCCCATGTACCTAGAGCCTGTGCTCTGCAGCAAGTGAAGCCACCTCAACGAGAAGCCCACGCACCGCAACAAAAAGTAGCCCCTGCTCACCACAACTAGAGAAAGCCCGCATGCAGCAACGAAGACCCAACACAGCCAAAAAAATAAATACATTTATTTTTAAAAAACTCAAATGGATAGAGAAAACCTGGACCTACAGAAACAATTTTAAAATGGATTCTTATTTTTGATCAGATACTAACATTTATAGAAAATATCTTTAATAATACATAAACCAAACTGAATTAAGATAATATTTTGCTTACCCTCTCCTCATAATGTTAATTAGGATACACACATCAGAAGTATAAAATAGCCTTTGAGACCAATTTTTAAATTTTTCATTTTTAAACACAAGTTCTTCCCTATTTGAAAGCAGTGAAGAAACAAAAGAAATATTCAGTTGTTGGGGTAACTGACTCTCCATTTGGAAAAAAAAGTCACCTGCATTTGGGTTGGTTCAAATTGAGGGATAAAGACCATTCATGCATACTGTAAAATGTTAATGTAAAATATCAAGCCAAGGATAGTTACCTGTATCAGAGCAGAAGCAGTTTCAATGTATTTCAACAACTCTTTCTTTGGTTTCTAGATCCTTACATGGGAATTCAAATGCTGGTGATTTTTATGTGTCAGGTAAGAGCTCAGTGGATGTGAAAGTTCTCTTCTTCCTATACCACAGCTGTTTCATATTCAGGCCTTTCAAATATTTATAGAACTCAAATTTCCTTTTCTGTGAATAGCCCATTCATGTATTTTGTCTATTTTCTCTACTGGGACTTCCAAAAAATGTTTTTATTTAGAAATAATTATAGATTTATAGAAGTTGAAGAAATAATAACCTAGACTACTCTGTGTACTCTATATCCACTTTCCCCTAATGGTAATGTCTTATGTAATTATATATCGCATTTGACACTAGTGTGATTCACAGGCCTTATCAGATTTCACTGATTTTACATGCACTTCTGTATGTGTATCTCTAGTTCTATACCATTTTATCTAGTGTAAATTTATGTAACTACCACCACAATCAAGATATAGAACTTGAAACACCACAAAGATCCCTTGTTCTATCCCTTTGTAGTCACAACCATCCTTTCCTCCCCCTGTTCCCCACTCCTAATCCCTGCCAACCATTAATCTCCATAATTTCTTCATATAGGAGTGCTCTATAAATGTAATCACTATATAACCTTTTAAGATTGGCTTTTTTCACTCAACATAATTCTCCTGAGATCAATTCCACTTGTTGCAGGTACAATAATTTGTTCTTTTTTGGGTAATTTCTGAGTAGTTTTTTATGGTATTGATATACCATGGTTTCTCTAAACATTCAGCCATTGAAAGACATTTGAATTGTTTCCAATTTGGGGTTATTACAAATCTGCTGTGAACATTCTCTGCCACTTTGTTGTTTTGTTCTGTTTTTTTGTTCCTCTGTTTCACTTTTCATGTCTTACTGTGGGTTATTTGGGCATTTTTTTAGAATTCTACTTTGACTTATCTATAGAGTTCTTAAGTACATTTCTTTGTATAATTTTTTAGTAGCTGCCCTAGGTATTACATTATACATATGTAACTCATCACAGTCTACTTTTGTTAACATTGAGCCAGTTCAAAACCTTATCTCAACTGAGCTCCTTTAATTTACCCCCACTTTATTGCATAGTTATCTTAAATATTTCCTCTATGTACCTTAAGAACTACATGAGATAATGTAGCCATTTTTGATTCAACCATCTAACATAATTTTGGAAACTCAACAGGAGAAAGATAATTTATTAAATGTACCCATATTTTTACTTTATGTTTTTTCCTCACTCCTGATGTTCCACATTTCCTTCATTTCTCTTCTGCTTGAAGAACTTCCTTATAATAGATCTCCTGACAGATTCTTAGTTTTCCTTCATCTGAGCATGTCTTCATTTCACCTTCACTCATGAAGAATATTTTTTGCTGGTATAGAGTTCTGGATTGACAGTTCTTTCAGCACTTGAAAAATGTGCTACTTCCTTCTGGCCGTCATGTTTTCTGATCAGAAATCTGTCATCTAAATCATTGTTCCTCTGCAGGTAATGTATAATTACTCATGCTGCTTTCATTTTTTTCTCGTTTTTAGTTTTCTGAATTTTTATTATGATGTTTCTTGGCATGGATTTCTTTGGGTTTATCCTGTTTGGGGTTTGCTTAGTTTCTTGAATCTGTAGGCTTATGTTTATTGACAAAATTGAGGAATTTTCTGCCATTTCTTTGAATGCCTTTTCAGCCTGACTTTCCCCTTTCCTTCTAGGATTCAGCATATTTTCCCTCTCTGTTGTTCATATTGGGTAATTTCTCTTGTTCTATAAGTTCATTGATACTTTCCTCTCTCCCCTCCATTCTGTTCTTGAGTACATCCATTGAGTCTTTTACTTTGGCTACTGTATTTTTCAGTTAAAAATATTCCATTTTGGGGACTTCCCTGGTGGTGCAGTGGTTAAGAATCCAACTGCCAATGCAGGGGACACAGGTTCGATCCCTGGTCCGGGAAGATTCCACATGCCACAGAGCAACTAAGCCTGTGCGCCACAACTACTGAGCCTGCGCTCTAGAGCCCATGAGCCACAACTATTGAGCCCATGTGCACCACAACTACTGAAGCCCGTGTGCCCTACAGCCCATACAGCACAACAAGCCACCACAGTGAGAAGCTTACGCACCACAATGAAGGGTAGCCCCTGCTCGCCGCAACTAGAGAAAGCCCGAGTGCAGCAACAAAGACCCAACAGAGCCCCCCCCAAAAATCCATTTTTTTATATTCTCCCTTTCTTTGCTAAGATTTTCTATTTTTTATTTGTTTCAAATGTGTACATAATTTGTTCATTGAAGCATTTCTATGATTGCTGTTTTAAATTTCTAGTCAGATTAAATTATCTTGGTGTTGATGTCTCTTGATTGTCTTTTCATTCAGTTTGAGATTTTCCTGTTTTTTGATACAATTAATGATTTTCAGTTCTATTCTGGACATTTTGGGTGTTATGTTGTTAGACTGTAGATCCTTCCTTTATGCAGGCAGTTACTCTATTTAGGTGTAGCTTAGAGGTCCAGGTTGGGGTAGGTGTTCAGCACCCTACTAGGCCCCACAGTCTCCACCCCAGCAAAAGTGGAACATGGCCATCTGCCTCATTTTCAGTGGGTGGGGGTGGAAGTTAAGCTCTCCATTCAGCCCAGCTAGAACAGATGGGGAAGATGAAAGTGGGGAAAGGGTGTTGGCTATCACCACCTTTGTTGCTACAGTTTGTTAAGTGGGGATGAAAGTTCAGCTCCCTATTGGGCCCTGATAACACTGAGGAGGGTGAGAAGCTGATTATTGAGCAGCACTGCTTGGAACAACCTAGTTCAACCTCAGTGCTTTTGGGCCACCATGGAAGTTCATCCTGCTTGATACTACCCTGTTGGTGAAGCAGAGGCAAACTTACCTCACTGGGCTTCCCTGGTGGCACAGTGGTTGAGAGTCCGCCTGCTGATGCAGGGGACGCGGGTTTGTGCCCTGGTCTGGGAAGATGCCACATGCCGCGGAGCGGCTAGGCCCGTGAGCCATGGCCGCTGAGCCTGTGCGTCTGGAGCCTGTGCTCCGCAGCGGGAGAGGCCACAACAGTGAGAGGCCCGCGTACTGCAAAAAAAAAAAAAAAAAAAAAAACTTACCTCACTGCCACTGGGTGTGGCCCTAATGGGTAATTAATTTTTTATTTTTAGTGTTATATTCTGTATACAAACCATTGGTCAAATATTTGCATTATTAAAATATTGGTTTTTTGGCTGCACAAAAATTTTAAAGTTTTAATGTGGATATTACCTAGTCTATGATATATTTTAAGTTAATTTGTATAAGGTATAGGATTTAGGTCAAGGTTCATTTTTTTTGCTTATGATGTCTAATTGTTCCAACACTATTTGTTGAAAAAAATTATCCTTTGTCTATTCAATTGTTTTGCACTTTTGTAAAAGATCAGGTGGCCTACTCATGTGAGTCTATTTCTGAACTCTTTTCTGTTCCATTGATTTATGTATCTGTCACCCTACCAACACCACACTGTCTTGATTACTATAGCAAAATAGTGATTCTTCTCCCTTTATCCTTCTTTTTCAAAACTGCTTTATCCTAATTCCTTTGCTTTTCCTTATAACTTTAGATCCACCGTTTTTTTTTCCAAAAATGCTGCTTAGATTTTGATAAGAATTGTAGTACACCTTTATATTACATGGGAGAAAATTGAAATTTTTTACTGTGTTGAGACTTCCAATCCATAAGCACAATATGTCTCTTCACTTATTTAGATCTTTGATTTTTTTTGTCAGTGTCTTCTGGTTTTCAGCTCCTGTACATATATTGTTAGATATAAACTTAACTGTTTCATTGGCAGGAGAGGGATATTTTTGTTTTGTAGATTCCTTTCCATTCTTTATATAGAAAACAACGTCATCTGCAAATAGAGACAATTTTGTTGTTGTTGCTGCTGTTCTTTCCACTCTGTATGCCTTCTATTTTCTTTTCTGGTCTTATTTCACTGGCTGGGCCTTCCAGATATGCTGGTGAGAGAAGACATCCTTGCCTTTTTCCTAATCTTAGGATGTTTTCCATTTTTCTTTAGGATAAATGGCCAGTTAACTTCTGGAATGGGATTTTAAAGCTGAATACTGGAAAAAGTTAAGTGATCAACAAAGCCCAAAATACAAAAGGCAACAAAAAAAGATGCAGAGCTAATATTTAAGAGACGAGACTGGCCTATTACTAGAGTAATTGTCACCTTTACAGAGAAAATTCCACTATTATTTTCCTTGAAATGACTTGAGTTCCAAATAACCTAATTGAGAAGGTAATTTAGATGGAGTTTTGCTCCTACCAGCAGGAAGAATCTTGATAAATACTGTGGGATCTAACTAAAGCTTCCTTCCTGGAACCACAGTTGAAAAACTATTGAGCAGGATGAGACCAAATAATGAAGATCCCTATCAGTTCTAGCTATTTTCTCATTAACCATGTGCACCATCGAAGGTGTCCCTTGCTCATGAAGGTCTTACCATTATTAGGGATACTAAGACACATATCCAAACTGACCACTGAAGTCAGCCTTGTGATTTTTGCTGGTTTAACCCATAGAGTATGCAGAGAAACAGGAATTGAGGCAGTCAGGGATAAGGTAGGAATCAGTTTTAGGTCTAATCTACAGTAAAAGAACATATGGAATTCTAAGAAAAATCTGACAGTATAATAGAGTGGTAGTGTGTGTGCATGCACACACACATTTAATTGAAATAGACCACAAGCAAGCAGAGTTGTGTTAGGATTTCTGTCTCTTCAAGAGAAGATACAAATGGCCAACAGGTACATGATTTATAAACATTTTCTTCTATATGTTATCTTTTCACTTTCTTGATAAGGTCTTTTTGTAGAAAAAGTTTATAGTTTTGTGAATTTCAATTTATCTTTTGATTCCTGTGTTTTTTATGTCAAATCTAAAAATTAATTGTCAAATTCAAGATCAAGATTTCTTCTAAGAATCTGATAATTGAACTCTTAAATTTAGGTCATTGTTCAATTTCAAGTTAATATTTGTAAATGGAGTGAGGCAGGAGTTCATCTTGATTCTTGTGCATGTAGTTAACCAGTAGTCCCAGCAGATTTCTTAAAGAAACTATTTGTACCCCATTGAATTTTCTTGGCACCCTTGCCAAAAATCAATCAGCTATGGATATTTGGGTTTATTTCTAGACTCAACTCTATCCCATTGATCTATATGTCTGCCCTTATGTAAGTACCACATTGTTTTGATTACTCTAGCTTTGAAGTAGTTTTTGAAATTGGAAAGTGTGAGTCTTCCAATTTTGTTTTTCTTTTTCAGTGTTGTTTTGACTATTTGGGGACCCTTGAAATTTCATATAAATTGGAGGATCAGCTTTCCCAATCTGAAAAAAAGTATTAGAATTCTGATAGGGATTGCACTGAATCTGTAAATTGCTTCGCGGATTACTGCCATCTTACTAGTTGTTATGGACTGAATTGTGTCCCCAAATTCCCATGTTGAAGCCCTAACCCACAATGGGACTATATTTGGAGATAGGGCCTTTAAGGAGCCAATTAAGGTTAAATGATGCCATAAGAGTGGGACCGTAATCCAATACGAATTTTGTTCTTTAAGAAGAGGAAGAAATACCAGGAATGTGCATGTACAGAGAAAAGGCCATCTGCAGGTCAAGGAGAGAGGCCTCAGGAGACGTCAAATCTGCAAACAGCTTGATCTTGAATATCCAGCCTCCAGAACTGTGAGAAATAAATTTCTGTTGTTTAAGCCATCCAGTCTGTGGTACTAGGCAGACCTGGTAGAGTAATACAACACTATTACATTTTCCAATTGGTGAAAATGGAATGTCCTTCCATTTAATAATGTCTTTAATTTTGCTCAGCAATGTTTTGTAGTTTTCAGTGTACAGGTCTTTCACTCCCCTGGTTAAATTTATTCCCACATATTTTATTCTTTTTGATGCTACTATAAATAGAATTTTCTTACTTCCTTTTTGTATTGTTGATTGCTAGTGTATAGAAAAACAATTTTTTTGTGTGCTGATCCTGTACCCTATAATTTTACTAAATTTATTAGCTCCAGTGTTTTCCTGTGGACATTTTGGGATCTTCTATGTATAGAATCATGTCATCTGCAAATAGAGATAGTTTAGTTCTTCCTTTAGAATTTGGATGCCTTTTATTTTTCTTGACTAATTTCTCTGACTAGGACTTCCAGTACAATGTTGAATATCAATGGTGAAATCAGATAGTCTTGTCTTGTTCCTGGTGTTAAGGAAAAAGATTTCAGATGTTCACCATTGGGGATGATGTTAGCTGTGGGTTTTTCATAAATGCCCTTTATCATGTTAAGGAAATTCCCTTCTATTCCTAGTTTGCTGAGCATTTTTAACCTGAAAGGCTGTTTAATTTTTTCAAGTGCCTTTTCTGCATCAATTGAGATGATCATGTTGGGTTTTTTTGGTCTTTGCTTTATTAATGAAGTGTATTAACTTCATTTATTTTCTTATGTTGAAGCACCTTTGTATTCCTGGAATAAATCACACTCAGTCAAGCTGTGCAATCCTTTTAATATACTGTTGGATTTGGTTTGATAATATTTTGTTGAAGATTTTTGTACCTATATCCATGAGAGGTATTTATAGGTGGTTTTCATTTCTAGTGGTATTTTTGTCTGGCTTTATATTAGGATAATGCTGGCTTCATAGAATGTGTTAGGGATAATTCTCTCCTATTTTTCAGAAGAGTTTGAATAGGATTGGTGTTAATCCTTCTTTAAAAGTTTAAATTCACTGGTGAAGCCACCTGGACCTGGACTTTTCTTTCTTGAAGGTCTTGAACTACTGATTCAACCTCCTTACCTGTTACAGGTCTGTTGCAATTCTCAACTTCTTATTGAGTCAATTTCAGTAATTTGTGTCTAGAGATTTTGCATTTTATCTACATTACTTAATTTGTTGGTGTACAATTATTTGTAGTATTCTTTTATAATTCTTTAAATTACTGTAAGGTTTGTAATGTCCCCACTTTTAGACAAATCTAAAGGTTTGTCAATTTTGATCTATTCAAATAACCAACTTCTGGTTTCACTGATTCTATTTTTAAGTTTCATTTATTCTTTGTATCTGCTTTTGTCCATATTTTCTTCCTTCTGCTGGTTTTGGGTTTAGTGTGCTCCTCTTTTCTAGTTCCTTAAGATGTAAAGTTAGGTTAAGATTTTCTTCCTTTTTAATATAGGTATTTATAGCTGTACATTTCCCTCTGGGAACTGCTTTCATTGAATCTCATAAGTTTTGGTATGTTGTGTTTTTATTTTCCTTCATCTCATAGTATTTGCTAATTTCACCAGTGATTTCTTCTTTGACCAATCGGTCATTTAAAGAGTATGTTGTTTAATTCCCACATATTTGCAAATTTTTCAATTTTCCTTCTAATATTGACTTCTAACCTTGTTTCATATTAGTTAGATACTTGGTATGCTTTCAGTTGTTTAAAATGAGAATTACTTTATGACCCTGGAGAATGTTCCATGTGCACTTCAGAAAAATGTGTATCTGCTGTTGTTGGGTGGAATGTTCCAAATATGTCTGTTAGGGCTAGTTGGTTTTTGTGTTGTCCAAGTCCACTTACTTATTGATCTTCTATCTAGATATACTTTTCATTATTGAAAATAAGGTACTTAAGTCCCCAAGTATTGTAGAACTATTTCTCCCAACAATTCTGTCCATGTTTACTACATATATTTTGAGGCTCTCATGTTGAGTGCAAGTACGTTTATCTTCTAGATGCATTGACACCTTTATCAATAGATAATTTCCTCTTTGTCTTGTAACAATGTAGACCTAAAACCCATTTTGTGTTTTAATCTATCTACACAAGATCACTTTTTTAGTTCCTCTAGTGGATATTTTTATATCTTTAAAGATTACAACTAACTTTTAAACCTTTAAAAATTGAAATATAGTTGATTTACAATATTGTGTTCATTTCAGGCGTACAGAAAAGTGAGTTACATATATATTTTTTCATATTATTTTCAATTATGTTATTATAAGATATTGAATACAATCTCCTGTGCTATACAGTAAATCCTTATTGCTTATCTATTTTATGTATAGTAGTTTGTTACTCCCATAGGCCTAATTTATCCTTCCCCCCTCCCCTTTTCATTTGGTAGCCATAAGTTTGTTTTCTGTACCTGTGAATCCATTTCTCTTTTGTATATTCATTTGTATTATTTTTTAGATGTCACATATAAGTAATATATATTTGTCTGACTTGCTTCACTAAGTATAATATTCCTTAGGTCCATCCATGTTGCTGCAAATGGCAATATTTCATTCTTTTTTATGACTAATATTCCATTACACACACACACACATACACACACAAACACACACACACACACGTCTTCTTAAGCCAGTCGGGCATTTGGGTTGTTTCCCTGTCTTGGCTATTGTAAATAGTGCTGCTACATGAACACTGAGGTACATGTATCTTTTGGAATTAGAGTTTTCATTTTTTCCAAATATTTACCAAGAAGTGGGGTTGCCAGATTACATGGTAGCTCTATTTTTTGTTTTTTAAGGAACCTCCATACTGTTTTGCATAGTGGCTGCACCAATTTACATTCCCACCAACAGTGTAGGAGGGTTCCTTTTTCTCCACACACTCTCTGGCATTTATTATTTATAGTTTTGGTGATGGCCATTCTGAATAATGTGAGGTGATACCTCATTGTGGTTTTGATTTGCATTTCTTTAATAATTAGCAATGTTAAGCATGTTTTCATGTGCCTGTTGACCATCTGTATGTCTTCTTTAGAGTAATGTCTATTTAGGTCTTCTGCTCATTTTTAAATTATGTTGTTTTTTAATATTGAGTTGTATCAGCTGTTTGTATATTTTGAATATTAACCCCTTGTTGGTTTGCATTGTTTGCAAATACTTTCTCCCATTCAGTAGGTTGTCTTTATGTTTTGTTGTTAGTCTCCTCTGCTGTGCAAGAGTTTTAAAGTTTGATTAGATCCGTTTGTTTATTTTTGTTTTTATTTGTTTTGCCTTGGGAAACTGATCTAAGAAAATATTGCTGTGATTTATGCCCAAGAATGCTCTTTGACTGTGTTCTCTTCTGGGAGTTTTATGGTGTCATGTCTTAAATTTAGGTCTTTAAACAATTTTTAGTTAACTTTTGTATATGGTATGTTTTAATTTCATTGATTTGCATGTAGCTGTCCAACTATCCCAACACCACTTATTGAAGAGATTGTCTTTTCATTGTGTATTCTTGCCTCCTTTCTTGTAGATTCATTGACTGTAGGTGTCTGGGTTTACTCCGGGTTCTCTATTCTTTTACATTGATCTATATGTCTGTTTTTATGTCAATAACATGTTGTTATGATTACTGTAGCTTTGTAGTTCTGAGGTCTGGATGGGTTATGCCACCACCTTTGATCTTTTTTCCTCAGGATGGCTTTGGCAATTCTGGGTCTTTTGTGACTCCATATAAATTTTTAGGATTATGTTTTCTGGTCTGTGAAAAACATCATGGGTGTTTTGATAGGAATCACACTAAATCTGTAGATTGCTTTGGGTAGTATGGCTATTTCTTTTTATATATATATAAATTCCTTCCTCCCTCCCTCCCTCCCTTCATTTATTTTTTGTCAGTCGCTGTAAACTGAGGAACAAGTCCTGAGAGCAGGTGAGGGGATTAAGAAGAGACAGGGTCAGGAGGGTGGTGTATAAACACACACACTTTATTTCTCATCAAACCTCTTTTTATGTATTGCAGTAGACAAAACATGTTTTTGTTAAAATCACCAAACTGAATCATCAGACAGCATTTCCTTAGTGTTGAAGTTATAGTACAAAACATTCTGCGAACCAGGATATAAACATGCATGAGAACAGACTGTGACTACCAAAGCATGCCAAGGACAAACTATAGTTAGAAAAACTGCAAGCAACTTCACGGGCCAAGACTCATATCTTCTCTAATAACTCTTTCATGTCCTGTCAATGATTAAGCAGGACTTTGCCATGCTTTAAGCTGCAAGAACTGTGTCAGCTTGCAGCTGGTTCCCGACATGTCCCCCTTCCTTATTTTTTAATGTGAGGTAGTAGAGCCCGACTTGGAGTTCTGCAATTGCTCGTAAGCCAATTCACAGGAGGACTGGAAAACAACAAATACACAATAATATTAAAATACCAATAACAATTATAGAATAAAGGAGGTTAATAAGAGAACTTGGGGCAAAAGTACGTGTAATCTGGGTAAATATGTCTCAAGCAATTTCCACTGGATTTACATCTAGGGGAGCTGCATGCTGGATATTTGTGATATCCCCATGTAAGGGAGCAATATCAAGGGATAGATTGGAATGAGACCAAATTCCCAATAAATGATTCTTAATCTGAGGCCAAGGCCACTGCGAATCGTTATATGGCTTAACAGATTGCAGAAAATTCTGCATGACAATGCATAGAACAGGCAGTTTTTAAAGCAGCTAATTGGTCTCCAAGAATAAGAACAACTTCTTCCAATACATTAACATGACTTTCTCATTTTCTATCAATAGTTTCTTGAGTTCCCAAAGCATTAGAGACATTAGCAGCTAAATTATTCACAAATGTGGCAGTATGAATACTTTGAGTCAGCGCAGTATCAGAAGCAGCTACAGAAGCAATGACTGCAATGAGCACTGTAATTCCAGCTATAAGTAACCCCCAAAATCGCTTGGGCCGTTGTAAAAGAAGGGAGAGTTCATGCATGACCTGCAAACCTGAATTAGAATACCAAGGACCTGTAACATTTACAGGGAGCATAGCAAAGGGAGGCTAATGAACAAGAAGAAATCCCCGGTTTGGTTCCCCCATGCTTATACAATTTGTCAAATTACAATTATCACAACGTATGTCATAAAACCCTTCTTTTTGAAAAACGTAGAGAGAACCAGTAAGAATAGCATAGGGTGATGGAACACAAGCCATAACAAAAGCGGTTAAGTTCCTAACAGGATGTTGTTGATGTGAAAGGACAACAGGCCCCACAGCAGCCATCAACTTCCAGATATTATTTTGTACATTTCCTAAATTGGTGGAGAGGACACCCTCCACCTATCCCCCTGGAGGTTCAATCTTATTAATAAGAAGTTCAGCAAAAGGTTGAGGAAAACAGCTGCAGTAGTATGAGGAATTCGATGCCACACTGGTGTAGAATATTGGCATCAATGCCACAGAGGATATGACCATAAAGGTTCTGAGGGGTTAGAAAAGGGGGACAATATTTGTTGAATGCAGGGAGGCAAGTCCTTAGGAGGATCCTCTGTAGCCTTAAAATAAGAAGTGGAGAGCCTCATGATATTCAAAATCCACTCCCTGTGAGATCATGTTTCATTCCAATACTGCAACTGATATGTATAAGAAGGCCTGGGTCCTACCGAAAGACATCCATGCCGGTATTGTTCGTGTTGGTTATACCAAAATGCAGGAATGGAAAAACAGATAGGGGCACACAAAAGGAAAGGCAGTAAATGAAAAACAAGTTACAGTGAGAGGGGTAATAAAATCACTGCTTGGATAGCCAAGAAGGGAAGTATCGTTAACATAAACAGGAATTGAGGGATCATTTCATTCTACGGGGCGAAGTAATGGAGGATCAGGGACATATGCCCAATAATTATCAGTATTACCCAAAACTACCTGACAAGAGATAATAGCCAACATAGCCACAAACAACGTTTGTGGGGACTTAGTCACTTGCTGCTGCATCAACATCTCCTCTGCCTTCTGGGTCAGTCGTTTCAATTGGCCCCATGTTGGAGGGTTGGCCATCCACGTGGCCCAGGAGAGACAACACTGATGAGCTTGGAGAGCTGGTTTCTCAGGAGGATTGGAAGTGTCATCGAGCCGCCTTCTCGTCATGTGGTGGGGGAGAGAGTTCACCATCTGGTCTGGATCCATATTGCAGGGGAGGGAATTCACCATCCATCTGGTCTGGATCCACAGAATCTCATGAGGCGCTCAGGTATCCAACGAGGATCCTTAGTGTCCCTAGGAAACATACAAACATGCCCTCATCCCCATATTAGTATAGGATCCTGGACCATTCCACTGATTAGTAAGAAGATCCTGCCAACGGACTTCAGCAAAAGGCAAGGCACGAGGATGCCACAATCCTTCGACAGCTGTCTGTCCTTGCTTATCTACGTTCAAAAAATTTAAAGTATATAAAGAATGTCGCAATAAATTGTGCGGGGTTGTGGTATATTCCCCCTTCTTTATTTTAAACCCCAAAGAAGATATATCTTCCCCCTGCTTAGAAGCTTGAAATAAAGCAGTTTGGAGTGGAGAAGAAAGACTCACAGGCAGAGAGGAAGTAGAAGAAACAGAAATAGACCCCTGATTTACTGAAGGGGACTCATCAGGAGATTTTGCTGGCAAGGAAAAGCCAGAAGAATGTGCAATAGGGGCTAGGGAAGCATCTTGAGTAACATCATGTAAATGTTTTACCCAAGTTAAAGCTTGGGCTAAAGCAGTAAATGAAGTTTTATCTAATATAGGAAAGTTTTCAGACTCTGCAGGCACATTCTTAAGAGCTGCAAAAACGCCATCATCAAAATCAGGATTGTGATATCGTGCAGCCTCTTCCTCCGATTCAGTCTCATCCTCTGGGGATAGTTCATCAACCTCCTCCAGGGACTCTGAAGATGGCATGGTCGCCAACAAGGGAGGTGCAGTAGGAGAAACAGGTTCCTCAGGCAAATTTTGTAACTGAGGAGCAGAAGGGAAGCAGCGTAAAGACGCTGCTTTGAATAATTTCTGAAGCTCATGAGTTGGGTCAAGACAATCTCTTATCAAATTCCAAAGTGAAAAAGTACCTACAGGAACCTTAGAAGGTCCATGAAGGGAATAGAAAGTTTTCAATTGTTGACCTATTTTTTCCCATGTTTGAATATTAACAGTTCCTCCCTCTGGGAACCATGGACAAATTTCCTGCACAAAATGAAGAAAATGAACAAGCTGTTTATGCGTAACCTTAATGCCCTGAGCAGATAACATAGAGTACAGTAGCTGAACGAAAAGTTGTCGTTCCTTAAATCCAGTTTGCCCCATTTTTACTCCTGATGAGAACAAAACAGAAAGAAAGGCTACATCTAAAATATCCCCCGGTACAATCCAACTTACCCTGTATATGTCTGTATGCGAAATATTTCCGGGTTCCCTCTCAACAGCCCATGTACTCAGGTCACTGTTTGGGCGCCACTTGTCAGTCACTGTAAGACTGAGGAACAAGTCCTGAGAGCAGGTGAGGGGATTAAGAAGAGACAGGGTCAGGAGGGTGGTGTATAAACACACACACTTTATTTCTCATCAAACCTCTTTATATATTGCAGTAGACAATACATGTTTTTTGTTAAAATCACCAAACTGAATCATCAGACAGTATTTCCTTAGTGTTGAAGTTATAGTACAAAACATTCTGCAAACCAGGATATAAACATGCATGAGAACAGACTGTGACTACCAAAGCATGCCAAGGAAAAACTATAGTTAGAGAAACTGCAAGCAACCTCATGGGCCAAGACTCACATCTTCTCTAATAACTCTTTCGGGTCCTGTCAATGATTAAGCAGGACTTTGCCATGCTTTAAGCTGCAAGAACTGTGTCAGCTTGCAGCTGGTTCCCGACAATTTTTGGCTAAGTTGGGTCTTTGTTTCTGGACACGGCCTTTCTCTAGTTGTGGTGAGTGAGGGCTACTCTTCGTTGTGGTGCACAGGCTTCTCAACATGGTGGCTTCTCTTGTTGCAGAGCACAGGCTCTAGGTGTGCAGGCTTCAGTAGTTGTGGCTCATGGGCTCTAGAGCGCAGGCTCAGTAGTTGCGGCACACAGGCTTAGTTGCTCCGTGGCATGTGGGATCTTCCTGAACCAGGGCTCGAACCCATGTCCCCTGCATTGGCAGGTGGATTCTTAACGACTGTGCCACCAGGGAAGCCCCAGTGTGACCATTTTAACAATATTAATTCTTCCAATCCAAGAGCATGGGGTATCTTTCCATTTCTTTGAATCATTTTCAGTTTTCCTTCAGTTTTATAGTTTTCAGCATATAGGTCTCTAACCTCCTTGGTTGTTTATTCCTAAGTATTTCTTTTTGATGCAATTTTAAAAGGGATTTTTTTTTTTACATACTCCGATATTTCACTGTTAGTGTAAAGAAATGCAACAAATTTCTGTATATTAATCTTGTATCCTGCTACCTTGCTAAATTAATTTATTAGTTATAATAGTTGTGGTGTGGAGTCTTTAGGGTTCTGTATACAGAGTATCATGTCATCTGCAACTAGTGACAATTTTACCTCTTCTCTTCCAATTTGGATATCTTTTACTTCTTTTTCTTGTCTGATTGCTGTGGCTATGAGTTCGAATACTATGTTGAATAGAAGTGGGGACAGTGGGCATCTTTGTCTTGTTCCTGAATTTAGCAGGAAGGCTTTCACTTTTTACTGTTGAGTATTTTGTTGCTTGTGGGTTTGTCATAAATGATTTTCATCATGTTGAAGTATTTTCACTCTATACCCACGTTGATGAGATTTTTTTTTATCATGAATGGATGTTGAATTTTGTCAAATGCATTTTCTGCATCTATTAAGATGATCATGTGGTTTATGTCTTTCCTTTTTTTAATGTGGTGTATAACACTGATTGATTTGCGTATGTTGAACCATCCTAGAATGATCCAACTTGATCATGGTGTCTGATCCTTCTTATGTATTGTTAGATTTGGTTTGCTAATGTTTTGTTGAGTATTTCTGCATCTATATCAAAGATATTGGCCTGAAATTTTCGTTTTTGTAGTGTCTTTGTCTGGTTTTAGTATCAGGGTGATGGTGGCTTCATAAAATGAATTTGGGAGTGTTCCCTCCTCTTCAGTCTTTTGGACGAGTTTGAGAAGGATAGGTATAAGTTCTTCTTTGTATGTTTGGTAGAATCCCTCAGTGAAGCCATCTGGCCCTGGACCTTCGTTTAGAGGGAGGTTGGTTCTTTTTTTTTTTTTTTTTTTAAATTCTAGATATGATTTCACTTCTAGTCATCAGCCTTGTTCAAATTATCTGTTTCTTCTTGACTCGGTTTTGGCAGGCTCTGTGTTTCTAGAAACTTGTCCATTTCTTCTATCGTGCCCAATTTGTTGGCATATGACTGTTCATAGTATTCTCTTATGATTTTTTTTGTATTCCTATGACATCATTTATTTCTCCTCTTTCATTTCCTATTTTGTTTATTGATGTCCTCTCTATTTTGTTTTTGGTGAGCCTGCCTAGAGGTTTGTTCATTTTATCTTTAAAAAAAAACAGCTCCCGGTTTTATTGATCTTTTCTATTTTTGCTGATATCCATTTTATTTATTTCCTAATTTTTATTATTTCCTTCCTTCCACTGACTTTGGGTTTTGTTGACTTTTCTAATTCTTTTCATGGTAGGGAGGTTGTTTGAGACTTTTTTGTTTCTTGAGGAAGGCCTGTATCTCTTTGAACTTCCTTCTTATAACTACTTTTGCTATATCCCATAAATTTTGTAAAGTTGTGTTTTCATTTTCATTTCTCTGAAGGTATTTTGATTTCATTGTTGACCCATTAGTTTTTTTAGTAGCATGTTGTTTAGTCTCCATCAGTTCATTATTTTCCTGTTTTTCTTTCTGTGGTTGATTTCTAGTTTCATACTGTTGTGGTCAGAAAAGGTGCTTGAAATAATTTCTATCCTCTTTAAATTTGTTGAGGCTTATTTTGTGACCTAGTATGTGGTCTATCCTAGAGAATGTTCCAAGTGCACTTGAAAAGAACATGTATTCTGCTGTTTTTGGATGTAATGTCCTACAGATATCTGTTAAGTCCAACTGGTCTATTATGTCATTTAGGACCTCTGTTGCCTCTGATTTTTTTTTAAGGGAGGGAGGGAGAGAGGGAGGATGGATGGATACATGGATGGATAGAGGGATGGTGAGTGAGTGAATAGAGGGATGGATGGATGGATGACAGATAATAATAGTGAACTTTTAAAATTAATTAATATATGGCTGCATTGGGTCTTCATTGCTGCACACGGCTTTCTCTAGTTGTGGCGAGCAGGGGCTACTCTTCATTGTGGTGCACAGGCTTCTCATTGCAGTGGATTCTCTTGTTGTGGAGCACAGGCTCTAGGCACATGGGCTCAGTAGTTGTGGTTCGTGGGCTCTAGAGCGCAGGCTCAGTAGTTGTGGCGCATGGGCTTAGTTGCTCCACGGCATGTGGGATACTCCCGGATCAGGGATTGACCTGTGTCCCCTTCATTGGCAGGCAGATTCTTAACCACTGCACCACCAAGGAAGTTCCTACTATATGTTTTTGATTTGTGGTAACTGTGGAGCTCAAGTATGTTGGCCCATAACTATATCTACTTGTGTTAAACTGATAGTCATACAAGTTCATGTTCTAAAATATCTACATTTTAAACTCCCCTCCCCCACGTTTTGTGATTTTAATGTCCTATTTTATATATTTATGTTTATCCTTTTGCTGTTACTTGTAGTTATCGCTTTTACAAATTTTTCTGACTTTTAAAATCTATCTACTGGCTCATTTAAGTGGTCTTCAATCCTTTTATATATTTGCCTTTCTTATTGTGGTTTTCCCTTTCCTATATATTCTTGCTTCTTGTCTATTTAGAGAAGACCCTTCAATATGTCTTACAGGGCAGGTTTAGTATTGTTGAATTCTTTTAGTTTTTGCTTGTCTAAGAAATTCTTTCTCTCTCCTTCTATTCTAAATGATAATCTTGCTGGGTAGAGTATCCTAGATTGCAGGTTTTTTTCTCTCAGAACTTTGAATATATCATGCCCTTCCTTTCTGACCTGCAAAATTTCTACAGAGAAATCAGCTAATTGCCTATGGGGGTTCCCTTGTAACTGTTTTTCTCTTGCTGCCTTTAGAATCCTCTCTTTAACTTTTGGAATTTTAATTATGATATGTCTTGGTATTGGTCTGTTTGGGTTATCTTGTTTGGGACCCTCTGTGCTTCCTGTACCTGGATATCTGTTTCCTTCTTTAGGTTTGGGAAGTTTTCAGCCATAATTTCTTCAAATACATTTTCAATTCCCTTTTCTCTCCCTTCTCTTTCTGGAAACCCTATTATGCATAGGTTGGCAGGTTTTATATTATCCCATAAATCCTGTATGTTACTTTAATTTTTTTAAATGTATCTTTCTGTCTGCTGTTCTGGATTGGGTGACTTCCATTATTCTATCTTCCAGATCACTTATTCATTCTTCTGTGTCATTTAGTCTGCTATTCATTGCTTCTAGACTGTTTTTTATCTCAGCAATTAAATTGTCTATTTTTGATTGATTCATCTTTATAGTTTTTAGTTCCTCATTACAGTGATTTGACTTTATATTGGTAATCTTTCTTAATTCCTTCAGCATTTTTATTACCTCCATTTTGAACTCAGGGTCTAGTAGACTGGTGAGGTCTGTTTCATTATTTGTTTATTCAGGGGATTTCTCTTATTCTTTTAACTAAGATTAATCCCTATGCTCTTTACTTAACTTTCTCTGTTCTATGCATTTAGAAGAAACAGTTATCCCCTGCGCTCTTGAAGGGCTGTTTTTATGTGGGAGCATCCCTGTGTAGGCTGTGTGTCCAATATTTTTGGTGTGAGGGCTGTTTTTGGCATGGATGCCAGCCATGTGTTTCCTCAGAGTGTGGTGGCCATTATCACCTTGATAGGGGATAGACCTCATGCCAGGCTGTAGTAAGGAGTGAGCAGGTCCAAGGTATTCGCCCCTTCAGATTGGGAAGTGTGGCAAGGCAGCACACACTACTGCAAGTCCCTCTCTGCATGGATTGTTAGTGAGCCAGAACACACACACACTCCTTGAGAGTAGAGTCTAGGCTTCTTCAATCCTTTTGTCTGTCTCAGTGGATTTCCCAGTAGGCAAGGTGACTTGTCTCCTCTGTTCAGGACCCTAGGACTGGGATGCCCAGATTGTGAGTCAATATAGTATGCTCCCTTTCCAGGGCAAGTGTCTACCCGTGTGGACCTTCTCTTCCTTACAAATCCCTCCCAGGGTGCCAGTCCTGACCTGATGTCTTTTTTCCCCCATCCTACCTAGTTACATGTTGATCTTTCTTGCCGCTTTGGTTGTATAGGAGATCTTTTGCCTGTTTCCAGTTAGTTTTCTGTGACAGCTGTTCCATATGTAGATGTATTCTTGATGTGTTTGTGGGAGGAGGTGAGCTCCACGTCCTACTACTCTGCCATCTTGACCCTCCTTCCAGATCTCTTTTGGTTGCTCTTCATTTGCGTAGAATATCTTTTCCCATCATTTATCTTTGAGCCTATTTGTGACTTGGGTATAAAATGAATCACTTGTGAGCAGCATACAGTTGCATCAAGTTATCAAAAAATCCATACTGCTTCCTTTGTTTTTTAATTTATAAGTTTATATTTAAAGTGATTACTGATAACATAGTTCTGTTTTGCTGTATTTTCCATATGTCTTATATGATTTTTATTCAGTTCTTCTAATAATGCCTTTTCCAATGTAATTCTTATTCCCTCTTTCTTTTTCAGTATGTTTTTAAGGTAATTTATTGGTTGCAATTTGGGAATTAATAGTTAATGCCCTAAATTTATACCAATCTGTGAATTGATACCAAGTGTGAATTGATACCATCTTAGTTTAACGACACGTTAACTCTGCTGTTATCCAGCTCCATCCCAAACTTTTATGTTGTAATTTCACAAATTACATCTTTATACATCACGTGCCCACTGACATAGATTTATAATTATTGTTGTATGCATTTGTCTTTTTAGTCATATAGAAAACAAAAAGAGTTACAAACCTGAAAAACAATGGTGATAGCTTTAATGTATACATCTATGTATTACCTTTGTCAATGATCATTATTTTTTTGTATCGCTTTGAGTTACTGTCTCATGTCCTTTTGTTTCAGCCTTAAGAACTCCCTTTAGCATTTCTTGCAGTGCAGGTGTAGTAGACATGAGCTCTCTTAGCATTTGTTTATCTGTTATGCGGTATGCGGGCCCCTCACTGTTGTGACCTCTCCTGTTGCGGAGCACAGGCTCCGGACGTGCAGGGTCAGCAGCCATGGCTCACAGGCCTAGTCACTCCGCGGCATGTGGGATCTTCCAGGACTGGGGCACGAACCCATGTCCCCTGCATCAGCAGGCAGACTCTCAACCACTGCACCACCAGGGAAGCCCTTTCCTTCATTTTTGAAGGAGTGGTTTGCCAATATAGAATTCCTGGTTGACAGTTTTGGTTGTTGTTTTTTGTTCCACACCCCCACCCCAGCATTTTAAATATTTCCTCCCACTGCCTTCTGACCCCCATGGTTTCTGATGAGAAATCAGCTGTTAATCTTACTAAGGATCCCTTGTTTGTGACAAGTCTCTATCTTGGCTGCTTTCAAGACTTTTCTCTTTGTTTTTCGAGAATTTTAGTACACTGCATCTCAGCGGGGATCTGAGTTTACCTTGCTTGGAGTTCATTAAGCTTCTTGGAGGTGTAGTTTCATGTCTTTCATCTAATTTGGGACATCCACTTTGGCTCACTGGTTGTTGACTAGGAGCTCACCTGAGGCAGTTGCCAGGAACATCTACATACAGCCTCTGTGTGGCTTCAGTTTCTCACAGTATGGTGGCTGGGTTCCAATATGAAGCATCCCAAGAGTGAGTATTCCAAGATAACTAGGCAGAAGCACCGGCTTCTTATGACCTAGCCTTAGAAGCCACAGAACATTACTTCTGCCATATTCAATTGGTCAAGCTAACCACTAAGATCATCCTAGATTCAAGAAGTGAGGAATCAGATATCTCCCCACAATGGGAAAACATTGAACGATTTATGGCCCATTTTTAATCCACCATAAATATCCTGTTGATTACAAAAGAAAGAGCCAAGTTTCCAGAGCAAGCAAATGCCAGAGAAGAGCTGTCAAGGATAGGTCTCCCATTTCCTGAATGGGAAGGGCAGGGATTTGGGAGTGTCCCACTTGTATCAGTAGAAGGAAAAGCCCTACATTAAAGACAGAGATACAAGGAACTCAGAAGTGAAAAGGAATAAAGACCCTGCCTCCTCAGGATAAGAGAAAAAGGTGCTCCCTCAGTGATGTTCCTTGGAATGCGAATGGTACAGAAATGGAATTTGATTGAATTCAAGGACTAGTCATTGGGGCGAAAGAAACCTCCAATAAAGTAGGACTAAATGGGACCTTTCTTAATTATATGTAACATACACAGCAAAACCCCATGGCAAAATGTAGTTCATAATGAAGAAACTAGTCAATCCTTTTAAACATAGGTTACAGGAAAAGAATGACTGGTACCACTTCCATTGTTAAGATGACAAAAATAAGATGTGTGAGGACTGAAAAGGAAGGAATAAAACTCAATATTTGAGGACATTAAGATTCATTTACTTAGAAAATCCACCCAAGTGAACATGTAAACTATTGGACAACTATGAGAGTTTGGCTAGTCTGCTAGATTCAAGATCATTTTATTAGAAACAATAAAATTTCTCCACACTAGCAATGAATATTTAAGAATTAACACAGAACACACAAGAACACTATGGAAAAACCTTTAAACTCTTAAAGGGGAAGTTTTGAATAAATGTAAAGATATTCCACGTTCTTGGATCAGATGACTTAGCAAAATAAAAATATCAAATTTCTCCAAATTTATATATAAATTCAATGAGATTCCAAATAAAATCCCAGTGGGATTTTTTGAGCTACCTCATAATCTTATTCTAAAATCTACTTAAGGACTTCCCTGGTGGCACAGTGGTTAAGAATCTGCCTGCCAATACAGGGGATAGGTTTTTGATCCCTGGTGTGGGAGGATCACACATGCCACAGAGCAACTAAACCTGTGTGCCACAACTACTGAGCCTGCACTCTAGAGCCCGTGAGTCACAACTACTGAGTCCATGCACCTAGAGCCCATGCTCCGCAACAAGAGAAGCCACCACAATGAGAAGCATGTGCACTGCAACGAAGAGTAGCCCCCACTCGCTGCAACTAGAGAAAGCCTGTATGCAGCAACAAAGACCCAATGCAGCCAAAAATAAAGAAATAAAATGAATTTTAAAAAAACCCAACAACTTAAGGTAGTTTTGGGAACCCCTCAGACTTGGAATTGGTGTCAGAGCAATTTTGTGTGGACTCTTCCCTCTAGTTGTTAACTTTCCCATAGACCAATGGAAGTAAGTAGAGAAATACACACACACACACACACACACACACACACACATATATACTCTTTAGTAGTGAGGAAATGATAAACTATTAGAAAATTATATTAGGAAAGTAGCTCATTACATGAGAAGAATATAAGTGGGTTCTGACCATAAGTCCTATACAAATAAGGATTCTAGGTGGAATAAAAACCTAATTGTGAAAGATAAATGGGAGAAAAATCCTGTAGAATATATTTGTGACTTCAGTTGGGGAGACCTTAAAACAAAATCCAAGGAAGCACAAATTATAGGTAAAAAAGAATTTCAAAGATGGCTTACACTATACCAAAATTAATGTTTATTAAGCAAAGGACCCCAAAGTTACCAGAAAAAAATGATAGGCTGAAAGAAGATATTTGCAACATCTAGCACTAACATGTAACTATCATCTAGACTATCAACTAGAATATGCTACTAAACTATACAAATCAAAAAGAAAAAAGTAGATACCTCCAAGAAAAAGATATGAAGTCATTTTACCGACTGGGAAAACCAAATATTTAACAAGTCAAAGAAACAATGTTCAAACTTTTCAATGGTCAGATAAACAAAATTTAGACAAGATACCAATTTATACATAGCTGACTGTGAAAATCAGAAAGCTGGATAATGCCAAGTGTTGGTAGTGGTGTGGTGAAAGAGGAACTCTTATACACTACTAGCAGGAATATACAGTTGTAGTGGAGAGTGACCTGGCAGTTCTTAGTCAAATTAAGTATAAGTGAACCCTATGATACACCAATCTCATTCTCTGGGGTATATATCCCAGAGAAAATTTCACATTTCTGTAAGATATGTATAAGAATTTTAATCATAGTCTTTTCTGTTATGCTGTTGGAGGGGTGGAGTTTGTTGGAGGAATTAGAGGCAATCTAGTGTCGCTCACTCAGGGAATGGCCAAATAAAGTCAGGTGGAATATTATGGAGCAGTACAAACAAAAGAACTAGCCATGGTTTTGCTGAGTGAAAAAAGTTTTAAAAAGTCTATTGTGCCACATTGCTTATGTAAATTAAAAATAAAAGCAACAAAAAATGGGGCTTCCCTGGTGGCACAGTAGTTAAGAATCTGCCTGCCAATGCAGGGGACACATGCTTGATCCCTGGTCTGGGAAGATCCCACATGCCGCAGAGCAACTAAGCCCCTGCACAACTACTGAGCCTGCGCTCTAGAGCCCGTGAGCCACAACTACTGAAGCCCATGCACCCTATAGCCCATGCTGTGCAACAAGAGAAGTCACCGCAATGAGAGGCCCGTGCACCACAATGAAGAGTAGCCCCCGCTTGCTGCAATTAGACCCAACACAGCCAAAAATAAATAAAATTTTAAAAATTAAAAAGCAACAAAAACCAATAACATTTGTCTTTTATTTTTTCACAAGGAGAAAAACTTAAGGACGTGGTGAGTTTGAACGGATTAGAGATAGGGATAAAAGGGAGTTATGTAAAAATTACATTAAAATAATTGTAGTAAAAGTTACACCTGTGTATTTTTTTAATGTTACAAACAGCATGTATAATTTCAAAGAAGTTATTTTAAATGGAAAAAGTCACTGATAAATGTTTTAGAGACAACAGAAGGCTTTGGGAGAGCAGAAGAAAGTACGTGACATAGCCCTGGGGCGGGCATGAAGCCTGCCCTGAATAAATATAGACAAATTAAATAAACCCCATAAAAATTGGGAATACAGTAACAGATATTTTGATTTTAGGTAAAGGGAACCTCATGTGTAGTACCATAGAAGTGGCAGAATGAGTGGGGATTATGCAGACTGCAAGAAAATCATACGGAGTCCAGAGAGATTAGTTTAGGTAATCAGAGGCCAGATGATGAAGCATTTCATGCAGAAAAGATCAGGCATTTTCCACTGGATAAAGGGAAACAATAATAGGTTTAAGCTGGAAAGTGACTGTTGTGGATAGATTTTGGCACCATGAGGTAGGAATGCTGCTGTAACAAATGCCAAAAAAAAAAAAAAAAAGTGGTTATGGCTTTGGAACTGGGTGATGGGTAGAGGCTGGAGGAGTTTTGAGGTGTATGTATGAAAAAGCCTATGGACTTCCCTGATGGCGCAGAGGTTAAGAATCCGCCTGCCAATGCAGGGGACATGGGTTTGAGCCCTGCCCTGGTCTCTGAAAATCCCACATGCTGAGGAGCAACTAAGCCCGTGCACCACAACTACTGAGCCTGCGCCATAGAGCCCACAAGCCACAACTGAGCCCGTGTGCCACAGTCACTGAAGCCCGCGGGCCTAGGGCCCATGCTCTGCAACAGAGAAGCCCCGACAATGAGAAGCCCGCGCACGGCAACGAAGAGTAGCCCCTGCTCGCCACAACTAGAGAAAGCCCATGCGCAGCAATGAAGACCCAACGCAGCCAAAAAGAAATAAATTTAGAAAAGAAAAAAGCCTAGATTGCATTAATGGGACTGTTCATAGAAATACAGATGTTAAAGGTGATTCTGGTGAGCTCACAGATGGAAATTATGAACATGCTCTTGGAAACTGGAAGAAAAGTGATCCTTGTTAGAAAGTGACAAAGAACTTGGCAGAACTGTGTTCTAGTGTTTTGTGGAAATTAGTGATAACTTTGGATTAAGCTAGGGAGATTTCTAAGCAGTGTTGAAGGTGTAGCCTGGTTTCTTAATGTTTATTATAAAATGAGGGAGAAGAGGAAGATAAATTGAAGGAACTTTTTTTTTTTTTTTTGCGGTACACGGGCCTCTCACAGCTGTGGCCGCTCCCGTTGCGGAACACAGGCTCAGGACGCGCAGGCTCAGCGGCCATGGCTCACGGGCCCAGCCGCTCCGCAGCATGTGGGATCCTCCCGGGCCGGGGCACGAACCCGCGTCCCCTGCATCGGCAGGCGGACTCTCAACCACTGCGCCACCAGGGAAGCCCCTTGAAGGAACTTTTAAGCAAAAACGAACCAGATCTTGAAGATTTGGAAAATTCTCAGCCTATTCACGTTGCAAAAAATGAGAAAATGTGCTGTGGAGAGAACACCAAGAGTGTGGCTGGACAGTCACTCCATAAAGAGATTACCAATGAGTTTAATCAGCCATCTCAGCTGGAGCCAGGAAGAGAGATGAGATTATAGCAGCAGAAAAAGTGCCAGCTGGGACTAAAGGGGGACAGAAAATAGGATAGAGTGAAGTCTGTTTTACTTCTAAGATCTCACAGGACAGACAGGTCAACAGAGCTATCTGAATTTGGACATGCATTATCCCTCAAGAAAAGGGCGGAGTGAGGATCTAGTTTGAGATGGCAACATAGAAGAATCCTGAACTCATCACTTTCTCCCGCAGACACAATGAATCTACAGCTACATACAGAATAATTCCCTCTGAAAGAAATCCAAAAATTAGTTGAGGAACTCCCATGTATTGGGTAAACAAGGAAAATATCCCCATCAAAACAGGTAGGAGATAGAGGGGTGGGATAGGGAGGGGGGTGGGATAGGGAGGGGGGATGGGAGGGAGACACAAGAGGGAAGAGATATGGGGATATATGTATATGTATAGCTGATTCACTTCATTGTAAAGCAGAAACTAACACACCATTGTAAAGCAATTATACTCCAATAAAGATGTTAAATAAATAAATAAAATTTAAAAAACCAAACCGGTAGGGAAAGGCTGAGAGGCAATCTTACCATAAACCCCACCCTTGGCACGGCAACCTACAATTAGGAGGAAACTCACAACTCTGAGCTTCTCCCTGAGGAGCAAAGGATTTGAACCCCACATCTGGAACCGCAACTTTTAAGACCTGTACCTGAGATGAGCCACCAAAATCCCTGGCTTTGAAAGCCAATAGTATTTGCATCCACAAGACCCACAGGATAGGACAAACTGAGAAACAGTTCTTAAAGGGCTCCAGCAGACTCACCTGGCTATCCCCCCAGGGCCCAGCACAGAGGCAGCCTAATTGAGACAGGAGGGAAAGGGGTAGGACACAAATGCTAGATAATGAAGAAGGGGCACGGCTGTTGGGATGTGATAAAGACTATCTGGAACCAGCTGAAACCAAGATGGCTTTGAGAATAGTCCGGTCATTGACCTTTAGCTCATTATACCTTCATTGTAAAACTAAAAACCACTCCCTCTTATGCCAGCTCCGAGGAGGACCGTAAAAGACCAAAACGTGAACAGTGGCCCAATTCCTGGGATATCCCCACCCTACACCAAAATAGCAAAAATATTCCTCCCACTCATTAGCCTACGAAATTACTTAACCCATAAAAATCTGCAACCCCATGCCCAAGGGCCACTCTCACTTTCTGAGACAGTCTACATTCTGCCTATGGAATGTGTATCTCTCTAAATAAACCTGCTTTCCCTTTACTCTGACTTGCTCTTGAATTCTTTCCTGTGTGAAGCCAAGGGCTCTCACTTTGTGGTCTGTCCTAAGGACTCCTGCAGGTCCCAGGTCATGACATTTCCCTCTCCTGCAACATAATGATTACCCAACTATCTATGAAGAAATGAATTTGCAAAGTTTTAGCCTGAGGAGCAGGCTAATTTAACACACATCTAGGTGCCTACTGAAATACTCTCCAAAAACCACAGAGGCCAGCAGGTGCCATCTCTGCATTCTTCCTCCATCTTGCTCCAGGTCACCAGTATCTCCTGGAAAGGAGTTTATGCACATGCCTGGGACCCCAGTTTTTGTGGGTACCACCCAGGGCACATCCCTTGGTTGCCTGGCTCTGGTGACCAGCAGGGCTTATGTTCCCAGGTCCCACAGGACTGTAATAAATGGAGAAAGAGGGTTTGTTTGTTTTTTTTTTTTACTAGCTACCCATCCCAGGGCTCAGCAGAGAGGTAGCAGACTGAAATGCCCAGTCTTCCTGTGAAAGAGGCCTATTAGCTTATCTTCACAGCTGTGGGCTGAGGGCCCAGCTTCTAATTAAACACAGATCTAAGGGCTGAGTGTAATCCTCTCCAGAGATCTGGGAAGGCAGGCACGATCTTCATGCTCTCCCTCAGTCTCCCTCCAGGTTGCCTGTATCTCCCGGAATGGAGCTTGTGCACACATCTGTGCTCTGATTTTTGATGGCTGCAGCACAGGGTACACCCCTCGATTGCCTGGCTCTCGTGGCCAGCACGGCTTAAGTTTGCCAATCGGACTGGACTGTAACAAACAGAGAAATGTAACTGGGCAGGACCCTGTGAGGCCTTCCCAGAATAGACCCCCGCCCATGTCATCCTCCTGCCTTTTGTCTACAGAAAAACTTCAGTCAAAGAATAAATTTAATCAAAGAAGTGAGAAAATGCAGAAAGGAAAACAGTCAAGCAAGACAAAAATAATACTTTAGCCATTAAACAAAGTCAAGGACCTTTAGTTCTTCCTCAAGGGCTATAAATGATATTCTGAGCCATGTCCTTTGAGCTGTTTTGTGATACTGAAACCCCCATCACGTGGAAGAAGTTAACTCTCTGCTGCCCACAAGCATGTAGACCCCAGACTGGTTGGAACCAGAAGGTTGATGATGCTGACTCCCAATTACCTCACCACCAACCAATCAGAAGAATGTCCATGAGTTGATCACACACCACAAACCCCCTCCCTCACCCTGTCTTTATAAACCTTTCCCTGAAAGCCCTCAGGGAGTTCAGGTCTTTTAAGTACTAGCTGCCCTGGACTCCTTGCTTGGCGCCCTGCAATAAATGCTGCACTTTCCTTCAGCACAACCCAGTGTCAGCAGATTGGCTACACCGCACACAAGCAAGCAGACCCAAGTTTGGTTCGGTAACAGAAACAGTTCTTACCTGGCTGCTCTTAAAAGAAACAGCACAGACGTAGCAGCATGAAACACACCCCGAGGCTTTCTGTGAAAGAGGCCTATTTGCTTATCTTAAAGCTTCAGCCTGAGGGGCAGGCTTCTAACTTAACACATTATCTAGAGGTCTACTGAAATACTCTCCAAAGATCAGAAAGGCTGGCAGGTACCAACTTTGCACTATCCCTCTGCCTCACTCCATGTTGCTGGTATCTCCCAGAAGGGAGCCTGTGCACACATCTGGAGTCCCAGATTTTGTGGTTGCTGCCCAGGGGATGCCGCTTGATTACCTGGCTCTGGTGGCCAGCAGGGCTTATATTCACAGGTTGTATAGGATTGTAGCAAAAGAAGAAAATGTTCATAACAAGCTACACCCTGCTCCTCCCAACAATGGAGAGGTAGCTGACTGAAAAAGCCCAGTCTTTCTGTGAAAGAGAAACCATAAATTACTCAGCAATGCATTCACTGTAGGACACTGATTTAGGGCAAGATTATTGGAAACACCTTTGCCAGTTCTTATAGTCTTGGGATTCTAGTCCAGGGGTTCTTGAGACCTTGGGGGTTGTTATGGACTGAATGTTTGTGTCTTCCCAAAATTCTTATGTTGAAATCTAACCCTCAATATGATGGTATTTGGAGGTGGGACCTTTGGGAGATTATTAGGTCATCAGGATAGAGACCTCATAAATGGGATGAAGGCGATGAAGGGACCAGAGTGCCCTCTTTGGGCCACATGAGAATACAAGGAGAAGCTAACAGTCTGTAACCTGGAAGATGGTCCTCACCAGAACTCAACCATGCTAGCTAGCACCCTGATGTGACTTCCAACCTCCAGAACTAAGAAATGTTTTTGTAAGCCACCTAGTTTATGGTATTTTATTATATCAGCCTGAGCTAGGACACGGGTTATTTCTCTGGGAATTAAGTCAAATTTTAAAAATCTGATCCCTAGAAAAATACACCTAGGCCCCAACATGCAACTCCATACATACAACTTCTGAGAGTTCAAGGACCTCTGGGAACCTGTCCAAGGAATCCCCAAATTTCAGGTAAGGAGATCAGCTCCTTACTTGTAACAGTCCATTGGGCCACACTACACCCTGATGACAGAGAGCTGGTAAAGCTGACTCAGAGTTCCACATACACAGTCATTACTCAAACTGCAACAACTTTAAACTGGACCCTTCAGGAATAACAATGAACCCTGTGCTTCATCTCTTATCAGTTCCCTGCCCAAACCCCTACCCCGTTGACCCACATCTCTGTGTTAAAGTCATCAATCACAAACCTTCTTTTAAAGTCGTCCTAAAGAAGGTGGTCCCCGTCAGGTCTCTCAGGACTATCTCCTCTTTGGCCTTAAAAACTATTTATGAGGTAGGGTAATGTTACTGTATTTCACCAAACTGAAGACGCCATTGGTTGAAAAAAAGGCATCCCCAATTCAGAAATGTTAAAATGCAAAGAGAATGTATCAGTCTTAGAGTTTTACAGATTCATCTGTTGGTAAACAGCTGCTGCACCAACTACCTTCCAAAATGACCTATTCAAAACCTGGGACACCCGCCCTTCCCCAGTTTCCCCCAATCTTGAAATGAAAGGGTTCATTTCAGATTTAAAAGGGTCCTTCTAATGCCTTGCTCCATCCCTGGCCTATGTCTTTCTGGCAGTGCCTGTGCCTCATGTGCTGGTAAATATTCCACATGACAACGTAAGTTACAAAGGTTTTCAGTTCTCTCCAAGATGTGTACTTCTGCATCATCAGGGTTGTGGGGAGAACAAAGTTCCCTGGATGGGTGGAATTAGTTTCCTGAACAAATACATGAAGAGAGGGTGGGGGGAGCAGGGATGATAAGAGTAAGAATTGGGTAAATTGAGAACATATCTTCAGCCCTCTCATCCCTAGGGATGCAAGGAACTGAGGACCAACTGCTCATAGAAACCTGTTAGGATAGTAAACTTTAGACAAAATGTCGTGCATAAGTCATGATAAACAAGATGGTGTTAGAAGAAAGAGGGAAGATACCAACTCATCTGGGCCATGGCTTTAAGGCTTAAATGGTACAAACTTCTCCGTTCAGGCTCTTCTGGTGGGGAGTACAGAGTCCTGTAGGTCTGGAGGAGGAAAAAGGAGATAGAAGGCTGCAGGCCTGTCTTGCAGCTTCCAAACACACAATTTGAAACTCACCCCACTTCCTTCTCTGGCCCCTGATAACACATGAAGATTCTTCAACCCCAAAAAACCCTCAAAAGCTGGAGTTGAGTCCCTTAGACACCAAGGTGCAGCCTGCATCCTTGACAAAATGGCTGCATTTTGCCACAGAACTTGCCTTAGGTTCAATGGGATGGAGTTCACAACTTTCTCTCCTGAACAGGGCAAGTACACACCAGAGATGTTCAAACAATGTGTTTAAATCACCTTAATAATTCTAATAGCAATAATAATATCAATAATACTAGCAACTAGGTAAGAACTTGTATATATTATCTCATTTGATTCTCAAAAAAGGAAAAAATAAAAAACAAAAGTGCAATGTTAAGTATTTCTCCCCGTTTTACAGATGATGGAAACCAGGTTAACATAACTCATCCAAAATGACATGGTTTGGAGGTGATGGAGCCCAGAGTAGAATATAGGTTTCTCTGACTCCCAAACTAGCCCTCTTTAGGTAAGAGACAGTGCGGCCTTGAGGAGCATAAACTCCAGCCGTCTTCTCTTGGCTATATGGGGCCACATCTGTGAATTCACATTACAAGACCAAGTCTGCAACTCATGAGAATCTCTGTGCTTGGAAGCTTCAAACTGAAACTCAAATTCCTGCCTTCTCTCCTAGAGGTCATTTTCCCAGGGATTCTCTAAGGCTACTGAGGAAGAAGCAGGAGGGATTCACAGCTGTAGCCATCAGAGACCCTAGAAAAGACCCATGGCCCGGGAGAGCCATGATCGTGCTTCATAAATTGGTACTCATATCTCCGCTTGAGCCCACTTTTAGGCGAGGCACTACAGGGAAGAGGAATGCAGAAAGGCAAGTCTCAGGCCTTTCCTCCAAGGAAGCCAGATTCTCAGTCACTCACCCGATCTGTTTTGGTAGAGGCAGCCATATCTGAAGCAGAGAGAAAGGAAACTCTTCACGAACTTCACGAACACCAAGGAATCACTGGGTTACTAAGGGTTACCCTCGGCGGCAGCCACACAAAAGCTGTCGCACGCTCACACTGGCACTGCCACTGCCACACAGGGTCACAGAGTCTCACCAACGTGGTGACACAGCGTCAGAGTCACACAGGCTGCAACAATCTCCCCTTAATCACAGACCCATGGTAACGCCCTACACCAGATCATGCGTAGGCCCCACAAACACGCTATTATGGCATCACACACGCAACCCTAGTAGCAACACAAGACAAAAAGACACACTGACACATACACTCGAAGGAGCAGCCTGGTAGACACACCGACGAACGCACGCCAACAAACCGGACGTACACGTCTCGCCCGGACAAAGACCGAGAGACAGCACCTCCTCGGCCCGCACAGGCTGGCCCCTCTGGAGCTTCAGGTCGCACCGCTTAGCGCCCAGAGCCAGACGGAAACACACTTACCTGCCTCACGCTGAGAAACGCTAGCCACCGACACCGCTACGTCACCAGACTGAATCGGGCCGCAGTGGCCCCTGGGAAATGTAGTTGGAGCGGGGGTGGGGGTGCCGAAGAAGGCTGGAAACGCTCAGGTGCGAAGGGCTCTGGGGCTTGTAGTTTAGGAAGGAGACGCCGGTGCTCGGAGAGCTGTAACGCGCGCGAGGGGCGGCCCCGGATACGCCCCAGAGCCAAAGAAAGCCCCGACCCGTCCTCTGATCCGCTGGAAGAACTAGGGCTGGGGTCCCAAGTGGTGCCCTTGCACAGACAAGGGGCATTGCAGGGAGGGGTGGGACGGAAGGGACCGAGATCAGAGGTGGAAAGGAATAAGCTCCGTTCGGGGGAGTGGAGGAGGTGAGGGGAGGGTGAGTAGGGGTGAGACCGGAAGGAAGGAGTCAAGCCCCAGAGGTGGGAGGATCTTCCTAGGGGAGGAGCGCTCAGGTGATGCTTGTCCAGGGGGACTAACAAGCCAAGGAGCTAGCAGCTCACGTTAATTTTGGTAGCTCACTGCATTATAACCGGGCTCAGAGTTGAAAGATATACTTTGAGAGGCTCGTTTTTCCTGGTATCGTTGTTTGTCTCAGGTCAAGCAGAGCAGGAGAAAAAGACTTGTGAGGGCTGCGGAAACAATGAGAACGTCTTCTTGGGTGAGGCGGCTCTTGTCTCCCAAATAGGAAGGAAACCCTTGAGGAAACACTATGCCAGGGCAACCCATAATGCAGGTACAGTCTTTCATGGGTGCTGGACTCCTGGGGGGTTGGTGGAGGGGGGCTTCCAGCACCAGGGCCCACCAACCTTTATTTACCCCAGGTGCCTCCCAAGGCAAGGCAATATCTTCCTTTGGCCAACACCCATTATATGCTCAACTTTTCTACAAGAATTAAAGGTATTCAGTGTATATCTTGGGGCCAGAATAAGCTAAATACCTGGATGGTTAGGAGAGAAAGGATTTTCCCCTTTATGACACTGAGGAGGAGGGGCTCGCAAAAGGGACCAAGAAGAAATGGTGCAGATCATGGTGCTTCCCAACCTTTATCATGGCACAAACAGAAAATGGTAATATTTGTATGGCACACTGGAGTTGTATAAGTTAGGGTGTAGATTATGCTGATATAATAAAGACCCCAAAATACTGTGACCTAAATATCATACATTTCTCCCTCATGTAAGAGTCTAAGGGCGAGCAGTCCAGGACTGGTGGGATAGCTCTGCCTTCCTGAACAAGTAGTTTCCATCTTTGGGGCAAAGGTGAGTATTAAAATTCTCAGTATCTCCCAGCAAACAGGGTAGAGGAAGGGCAGATAAAGCAGGCACAGAAATGATAATCATCCCTTTTGCTCACATCTCATTGGTTGGGTAAGATGGACTTCTTAAAAATAAAAATTAACTTTTGTGCATCAAAAGACATTATCAAGAAAGTGAAAAGATAACCGACAGAAAGGGAGAATATTTGTAAATTATGTATAGGATAAGGGTCTAGTATCCAATATATATAAATAACTTTTTATGACTCAACAACAAAAAGACAAACAACCCAATTAAAATTTGGGCAAAAGACTTGAATAGACATTTTTCCAAAGAAGATATACAAATGGCCAACAAGCACACAAAACGATGCTTAACATCATTAGTCATTAGGGAAATGCAAATCAAAACCACACGAAGTGCCACTTCACATCCACTACGATGGCTATAATTCTTAAAAAAGGAAAATAAGTGTTAGGATGTGTAAAAACTGGAAACCTTGTATACTGCTGGTGGGAATGTAAAATGCTTCAGCTACTGTAGACAGCAATTTGGCAGTTCCTCAAAAAGTTAAGCACAGAATTACCATATGATTCAACAATTCCACTTCTAGGTATATACCCAAAGAACTGAAAACAAGTACAAGTACACACATGTTCACAGCAGCACTATTCACAATAGCCAAAAGGTGTAAATATACCAAACATCCAACAATGAACAGATAAACAAAATATGGTACATACATACAGTGGAATATTAGTCAACCATAAAAAAACTGAAGTACAAATAATGCTTACATGGATGAACCTGCAAAACATTATGCTAAAAAAAAAAAAATTATGCTAAGGAAGCCATATACAAAACGTCACATATTGTATGATTCCATTTATATGAAATATCCAAAACAAATAAATCCATAGAGATAGAATGCAGATTAGTGGTTGCCTTCCTTAGTGGGGCTGTGGGGAGAATGAGGAGAAACTGCTTAATGGGTAAGGGGTTTACTTTGGAATGATGAAAATGTTTTGGAACTAGACAGGTGGTGGATGAACAGCATTGTGAATGTACTAACTACTACTAAATTGTTCACTTAAAAATGGCTATTTCCATATTATGTAAATTTCACTTCAACAATTTTTAAAATGTGAATGGTGTAAACACTGCAATTAAACAGCAGAGATTTGCAGACTGAGTTTTAAAAACAATAACCAATTGTATGCTCTTCATGAGAAACGCATTTTAAATAGAAAGACACAAATAGGTTAAAAGTTAAAGGATGGGAAAAGATATGCTATGATAAGATTAATTAAAAGAAAGCTAGAGTGGGCATATTAATACCAGATAAAGTAGGTTTGGGAGCAAAGAATATTGCCAGGGACTAAGAAGTTCATTTTGTAATGATACGGGGATATATTAGTTAAGAGTACCTAATAATCCCAAAGGTTTAGGCATTTAATACAAGAACTTCAAAACACATAAAGCAAAAGCTTATAGAACTAAAAAAGAAAAACAGACAAATTCACAATTATAGCCAGAGATGGCAAAAACCCCTCTCTGAAAACAACTGACAAGAGATAGTAGACTTAATATAACAGGTATTAAAAGAATAGGAAATACATAAATGTACCAAACTACATCTGTTTATTTAGTATATGCTTGAGTTGACATTTACAATAAGTGGGAAGGATGGATTATTTGTAAATGATGCTGAGAAATGGGATAGCCATATGGGGGTAAAATGAGATTCTTACCAAAAAACTAAAAAATGTAAAAAAAAATGAAAGCACAGAAGTAAAGGAGAAATCATGTGAAACATTTTAAATTGTCTCAAGATGTAGGCCTTTTAAATATGAATCAAAACTTAAGAGCCTTAAAAGAAAATATTGGTAAATTAGATAACATAAAAATCCATTTTGCATGGCAAAAGAGGACTGTAAGCAAATTCGAAAAACAAATAATACACTGGAAAAAAATTGCAAATCACATAATAAGGAGCTAACTTCCCTACTATATTAGTAAAAGGTCACTTTCCAACTGAATATTGGGCAAGAAATATAGACAATTCACAGAAAAGAAGCTCAAACCCATTCATAATAAGAAAAAAGCAAATAAAAACTACACTGGGATATGATTTCCCACTTATCAGATTGATAAAGACCCAGTAGTTTAATGGTTTGCCCTAACAGATGAGAAATTTATACTCAAAAGATCAAAATACATATACTTTCTGAATATACATGTAACAGTTATAAAAACTGATTACATATGAGGCTATAAAGGAAGGCTCATTCAATTCCAAAGAATTAATATAAACCTCTAATGTAATAGCATTAGACACAAATAACAAAAAGATAGCCAAAAATTGTGAGTTAAAGAGGAACCCCTAAAATAAACTACAAAACGTGGAAATGTACAATGCAACAGCATAGGACAGAATACAACAATGAAAACGCTAAATGCCAAAACTGTAGGACACAACTTATGTAGTAGAGGGAAACATACAACTTAAGTACATTTGCAGGGAAAACAAAAAACTAAATTCTCAATTCAAAAATGTAGATTTGGAATATACAGTGGAATATTACTCAGCCATAAAAAGAAACGAAATTAAGTTATTTGTAGTGAGGTGGGTGGACCTAGAGTCTGTCATATAGAGTGAAGTAAGTCAGAAAGAGGAAAACAAATATCATATGCTAACACATATATATGGAATCTAAAAAAAAAAATGCTTCTGAAGAAGCTAGGGGCAGGACAGGAATAAAGATGCAGATGTAGAGAATGGACTTGAGGACATGGGGAGTGGGAAGGGTAAGCTGGGACGAAGTGAGAAAGTGGCATGGACATATATACACTACCAAATGTAAAATAGATAGCTAGTGGGAAGCAGCCGTATAGCACAGGGAGATCAGCTTGGTGCTTTGTGACCGCCTAGAGGGGTGGGATAGGGAGGGTGGGAGGGAGACACAAGCGGGAGGAGATATGGGGATATATGTATAGCTGATTCACTGTTACAAAGCAGAAACTAACACACCATTGTAAAGCAATTATACTCCAATAAAGATGTTAAAAAAACACAAAAATGTAGATTAAGAGGACAGAGCACACTCAAAAAAGAATTAAATGACAAACATAAAGGGCAGAAGAAATCAAAGAATTAGGAAAAATAAGAGAAAAGGATAACAAAACCAAGAGATATGTTTTTTTGAAGATCAATGATCAATAAGTTAGGTAAACCTCTATCAAAGCTGATAAAAATAAAAGAGCAAAGATGTAAATGAGAAAATGAGTAAGAATCCAAATGAAGTTAGAATAATTATAAAAGAATCTTATGAATGACTACTTGCAAACAAATTTGACAACCTAAACAAAATTAATACATTTCTAGAAAATATAAAATACCAAAGTTGGCACAAGAAACAAACGTTGAATAAATCTGATACACTGAAATAATATAGAAACATCCCCTCAAAAGAAGAAAAACCCTAAAGCCCAGATGGACTTACAAGTACATTTTAACTAAACTTTTGTAAATAGATTTGATGACCTATTTGATAAGAGATAAACATGGCTAAAAAAATAAAGACCCACTTGATAGAAGGTCCAAATGATGAGGAAGTATAGAGATATAAGCTTCAACTCACCAGTAGTCAATAACAATAATGCAAACTAAAACATTCAAGGAAGATAAAACTTATCAAGTGTTTACAAGGACACAGAGGTGCTCTTGGGGAGAATGTAAATAGTTGCAGCCATTTTATAAAGTAATCTGGTTGTACCTTATAACATTGTGCAAAAAAATCCTTTGCACAATATTCTACAGCAAGTAGTCTAACCTAGCTCAGGTCCACAAGGGGACACATACCAGGATGTTCTTTGCGCCAGCCAGGAGTTGTATGCAGAAATGAATAAATTAAAAGTAGTAAACATTTACTATGAATTACTATGCAAATGTTAGAAGCACTGAATAGCATAACAGCACTGTGCACAGAAGAACATGATCAATCCAAAATATAGTACTGAGTAGAAAAAAGTGACACTTTTATAGCATAACACCAATAATATAAATTTCAAACACACAACATGACTTATTTGATAGGGGATATATACACATTTAAGGATGCATACCAAACACAGATGTGTAAGTGCCCATGGGGGAGATTAGGGATTGGGAACGATGGGGGGAAGAACCAAGAACTGAGTGTTAGACTAAACAATTTTGGTAATATACTAGGAATTGAGGTCCAAAAATATAAATGCAAAATTTAAAAACCAAGAGCCATTCACTTCCTGGCCTCTATTTTAATAGAAGGCAGAGTCCTAACAGCCCCATATATCCCAACAGGGAGCTCCGAAGAGACTCTGGAACTGCAGTTCCCTCTCCGGGATCAGAAAGAAGGGCTAGGAGCACGGCTGTTTGGGACTCCATACACTGGGAAACAGGACACGGGCAGAATTTGCAATTCTGTCTCATATAAGCAGCTGGCTCTCAGGCATGCAATTCAACTTCCTACTTAATTTCATCATTAATAATTGCCATGTTAACTGTTTACATATATTACAGTCAAGTAATCCTCACAAAAACATGGAAGGCTGTAATTATTTTAGTTTTACAGATAACCAAACTGAGTCTGAAAGAAGTATAATCACCTTTTCAGGTTCTCCCAACTAAAAGACCTGACATCCATGTGAAGGTCTAATGCCAACAACTATACATGTGCCAATAATCAAGAGTGGATACTTCCACTACTCTTTCTGGAAGAACATGTGAGAAATTCCCCCACGCAAATGCCTTAAGAAAGCTGACCAGGAAAGTGACTCATTCTTCTGTCACTAAAGTAGCCTCAACTCATGTTTTCAAGCAATCTGCTTTTCTCTATCATACAATTTATTGTCTCCCTGTCCTGAGCTCTGTGAATAAAGTAGGGTACGGCAAATATTCTAAGAACTAGAATCAATGTGAAATGATGCTCTAAAAAGGAAACATTTTTTCCAGCTGTCTCTAAAAGGGACCCAATCATAATAGCAGCAAATTTGCCCCCAATTCATGTGCAGTCCTAGCATCCAAATACAGTAACTGCTAAAAGGGTACAGGACTCCATGGAAAATTTACTTCTATCAATACATCACAAAAGCCTTTGCATTTGCTCAGGAAGAGATGTCTGAAATACTTTTAAAAGGAAACAAAACCTTCTATTAGGAGGAAGAGAGCAAGTGGAATTTTAACACACCTGAAGAAGCTTAGCCATTTTGACTCATTTACATCAATCGAGGCAATTTTATTTTAAATTATCAATTTTCAAATGGTTGTTTTTTAACAATGTTATTGAAACAATATTCACAAATCCTAAAACAACTTCAAGTTTTATAGAGTAATTAATATATATTTCTTATTAAAATGAGCTCTACTGTGGGCCATCGTTTTCTTCTTGGGCAAGAGGAACAATAGAAAATATAGTATATAAGGAAAATGCAGTCTTACTTTAGACTCTTTCTCAGGCCCCCAAATCCATCTAGCAAGACTTTTTGCTGAGGAAAATTATTTGAAAACTTCTATTTCTGATTTCATAATCTCTTTCTGTTCCTGACCAAGGTTCTTGGACTCCTTAATCAATACAAATTGCTATGAGGCCAGATGAGAAATTCAGGCAAGTCTTTATTGGGACTCATGCTGCAGCACAAGGGAGAGAAAACAAGTAACAGATGCCCTTGCTCGCTCTTGGTGTGTGCGTGGGGGTGTGAGCTGATCCCTAAATGGGGTGAGGGTCAGGCTGGAAGGGTGGCTTAGGTGGTCGGCCCACCTCCTTGGTGGTGCTGTGTGCAGGGATTATATGCAGTACCCTGATTTTGCCCTCGACACCTCAGAAGTGGCAGTTGGGTTTTTGGTCTTTTTGTATCTTGTTGTTCATAATTTGCCCCAACTATGCATGCATGCAGTTATTTTTAGTCCTATATAGTTTTTTTGTATTCTGTTTCTCCAAGAGACATTTGTCCAGGTGCACGCACTGTAGCAAAGGGTGCCAGGTTCCAGGTCCCAGCCTATCTCATTTCAAAAGTATATGCCTGTTTTCTCCCTCCCTAAATTCCTTGGAAGGTAGCTAACTTCATGACTTTGGACAGAAAACATTTAGGATGGGTCTGGAATATCCTTTTATTGCCAGAAAGTAAAGTTGCTTGCAGAGATGTCAGGGCAGCAGTGCTGAAGGGAGCAAGGAGTTAGCTTAAAGTAGCCCCAATGGCTAAATTCTGATAATTTGAGCATCAAAAAATATATATACATTATAATTAAAATGTGTTATGACTGTAGAAGGCCATGAGTTCATGAGACTAAAAGGAAAAATGTTAAAATGCAATACACAAATACAGAGGCATAATAAAATGAGAAAGAATTTAGTAAGAACAAAGTATAAAACATATATATACACACACATACATATACATATATGCATTTCCTTTCCGTTAGGTAGATAAGGGCTATACATGTGTATATGTGTGTACGTGTATGTGTGTATATATGTAGCATGAATAGACAGATCTCTCATCTCTCCCAGGTCTTTAATCAAAAGTTAACTTCAAAAGAGGCCTTCCCTGGCCACACAATCTAAAATATCAACCTGGTCACCCAGCTCTTCCTTCATCTTTTTCTCCTTAGAAGTTACTCTTACATAGTATAAGTTTTACTTATATATATATATTTTTTATTGTCTATCTTCTTCTCTAGAAATTAGCTCTATGAAGGCAAGGATTTTTGTCTGTTTAACTCACAACTGTTACCTCCAAAGCCTGGATTAGAACAAAGCCTGCAACAGAATAGGTGCTCAATACAAAAATTTTAAATAAAACGCATACACATAAACACACAAATACAAACCTTCTACTTAAGCAAGAGTAAATAAAGAAAACTCTTCTATGTGACAAGCAAAAACTGCATAAACTGTAACAAGGCAGAAAGATACGTTCAGCACAATAACCAGATTAAAAAAGAAATCCCAAAATTCATTGCCATTGACCACACTCAACCAAGTGGAAAAGGTTTAACCAGTGAGTCCTAAATGGATTAGTTCATGTCCTAAAGATAATTAACTAAACAGACTCAAACTCTTATCTCTTAGGATAGGAAATCTCTAGCTAGTCCTAATATCTATAACATACTAATAAAGCATGAGTTATAATGCTAAAAGATCAAGTCAGTATATCACAATAAGACAATGGATTGTATAGTTGCAGATAAACAAAATTTAGGTACCTCATTGTGAGGAGAAACATCAGATTGTAAAGTACAAACACCTGTGCTAAAGGCATGGGTGTAACAGATTTTATCAACATTACAAGTGAAGTTTAACTGTAAAAACAGAATCAGTGGCTTGGGTTTATATCACCTTGGAGGAAGAAATCAGGTGCCATACTTAGATCAAGAATCAATTAGTGAACAACTCAGACTCATCACTGGTCTGAGTCATTATTTCTTTTCCTTTAAGCTTAGTAAGTTTAGAGTAACCCTGAGGAGCTTTCTGATGTAAGTTATAACTAAACCCTTAGAACATATTCAAATAAGTGTTCCTATACCTCCAGAAAATATGAGAATAAAGGAATGATTACATGAATTTAGCTTACGATTATTAATCTATTTTAGATTAGATATAATGCAAGTTTGGCAGTGTTTTAAAACCATTATATTTGTTTCTGCTCAAGGTTTGAAGTATTCAATTATACTAGGTCTGTAATTTAAGTTCTATTATGCCATATAAAAGATTAAGGCTTTCTCACATGTGTAGCAAACATGGGGTGTATGAGTCAGGACTCTGATTCCAAGTTAAGTTGTTCAAAGGGAATTTGTCTTAATATTTAAGAAAAATAATTTTCAGATTTTTATTAGATATAAGTATAAATTGACTATTAAAGAAATTATATTAGTAGTCATTGTTTTGCTCCACGCACATATAGACACAAGTAAATCCTTCACTTTTTCATAATTCATTTGTCCTGATCTGTTTTTATAGATGCTCTCCAGACAATGCCCAAGATTATAACTGGTTCTAACTCTTCAAAGTGGCAACGTCTCCATATTAAAGTTTACCTTCGTATATACACTCAGATAAAACAGGAATATACTGCCCCACACCCTCCTGTTCATTACTCTGAATAGTAATGATTTATACTCTAAAAACTTTAGGCTCCAACTGCTTTATTTAACCATTAGTTGAAAATGGCTCATTCTTTTTGTCTGCCAGCAATGTCTTGTCTAATATGTCTTGTTCCAAAGAAGTTATCTATAAACTTCTTAAACCAAGTTTACAACCCACCCACAAAAGACCTCATTTACAATTCCATCTTATTCTATCACATGATATGTTTAAACCCACGCTGAAAGTAGAAAATCAAATAATTCCTTTAAGATGAAGAGCCATTCATTAAACTGATGGATCCATTATTCTCTTAGCTGGCCAATCTTACTTTAAAGGTGTATAGTGAGTCACTGCCACAAATGATTTTAATTCCCTATGAGAAAGCCTGGTAATAAGTTTCACTAAGTGAATTTTTAAAAATTCTTCCTTATTGTGAAACAGACTAATGAATACTAAATTAGTTTTTATCAACAAATAAAATGTAACAATTCTCTCAGCTTTATGAAGGCTGTGTATTTAACTTTCATATACTTGTTATGAGGCTTATCCTCAGGATAAACAATTATGCCATATAAAAGATTAAGGCTTTCTCACATGTGTAGCAAACATGGGGTGTATGAGTCAGGACTCTGATTCCAAGAGGCAAAAACCCAAGTCAAATTAACATAAGCAGAAAAAAGAAAATTTATTGGATCACAAAAATGAAAAAGTAAAAGATGGTGTAGACTTCAGACATGATTGGATACAGAAGATCAAACAGCATCCTCAGATTTCTGTCTCTGACCTCAGTTTTCCTTTGTGTTAGATTTATCCTGGGAAGGCTTTCTTCATGTGGTGGCAAAAAGGCTACTGGTGAGTTTTTAACCTTACTAAATCCTTGAAACTTGCAATTCTGGGGTGGGGAAAAAAAAAATCTTTTCTTACTACCCATAACAATGACCCCCTAGGACTCTACTGGTCTAGACAGGGCCATTTGTAAATCCCTTATCCATCATGAGGTTGAAGAAAATAATTGGCCTGCCTATGACCAATCTACTGTTCTTTCTGATTAAACAATTTCATCAGAATGATATGCATTAAGGGTGAGATAAGTCTCAAATAGGGTACAGAACAGATTCAAAAGTAACAGATGTCTACTACTCAGGCTATTTCAAATAAGGGATGCTCATGAACTGAAGGCTTCTCCATAGGTACTACATTCATAGAATTACTAACTGAAGAATTCACTGATATTTATTTAATAAGGACTGAATGGTGACTAAATGTTTTCTTTCTTATACTTGTTATACATAATCAGAGAGCTTCTCTATTATGAATTTTCTGATGTCGTCGAAGAGCTGAAGCACAGCTAAAATTGTTCCCACATTCATTACAGTTATAGGGTTTTTCTCCAGCATGAATTCTCTGGTGTAGCCTAAGGGACAAGATCTGATGGAAAGCCTTCCCACATTCATTACATTCATAAGGTTTCTCTCCAGTATGAATTCTCTGATGTTGATTAAGGTATGAGCCACAACTGAAGGCCTTCCCACATTTGTTACACTCATAGGGTTTCTCTCCTGCATGACTTCTCTTATGATGAATTAGAACTAAAGCATCACTGAAGGCTTTCCCACATTTACTGCATTCAAAAGGTCTCTCTCCAGTATGAATTCTATGATGTCGATTAAGTTGTGAGTCAGTCCTAAAAAACTTCCCACATTTGATGCACTCATACGGCTTTTCACCAGTGTGAATTCTCTGATGTTGATTAAGGTGTGAGCGATAGCCAAAGGTCTTTCCACATTCATTACATTTAAAGGGTTTCTCTCCTGTGTGAATTCTTTGATGCAGAGTAAGGGCTATGCGTCTGCTGAAGGCTTTTCCACATTGATTACATTCATAGGGTTTCTCTCCAGTGTGAATTCTCTGATGTTGATTAAGGTGTGCACTCTGTCTGAAGGCTTTGTTACATTCCTTACATTCATATGGTTTCTCTCCTGTGTGAATTCTCTGATGTTCCACAAGGAAGGCATAACGGCTAAAGGCCTTCCCACATTCATTGCATGCAAAGGGTTTCTCTCCAGTGTGGATTCTCTGATGTTGAGCAAGGTGTGCACTCTGTCTGAAAGCTTTGTTACATTCCTTACATTCATATGGTTTCTCCCCAGTATGAGCTCTCTGATGCTCACTGAGAAAGAAGTCATGGCTAAAGGCTTTTCCACAGTCATTGCATGCATATGGTTTCTCTCTACTGTGAATTCTCTGAGGTTGAGTAAAGAACGAATAACAGCTAAAAGCAGCACCACATTCAACGTATCCGTGGGATAATTTTCCAAGATGAGTTGTGTGATGTTGAGTAAGTAATGAGTGGAAACTTAAGAGATCTGAAAAATCATTACTTTCGTAATGTTTCTCCCCAGGAGGAATTTCTGCATCTTTACTAAGGTATGTATTCTGGTTGAATTCTTCACATTCATTACCTATCAAAGATTCCTTCTCAGCATGTAGTCTTTTATGTTCAGTTAGAACTGAATTTGGGGGGAACATTTTATCATAAATATCAAATTTATGTACTTGTTCTACTGTGGGAACTCTCTGTTGTGTTAAAAGTACTGAGTTCAAGAGAACATTTATCTCAGAATTATTATATTCATTGTCTCTTTTCATGGCAGAGATTTCCTTAAGAGTTGTCACTTGCCTGAAATGACTCTCCTGATTTCCCTGATGCTGCTCAAATTCACCCTCATATTTCCAGGCTTCTCTGAAGCTGGAGGATTCAAGGCCATAACTTGTAAGTCTTTCCATTATCATCCCCTGGGATATTTCCTCTTCATCAATGTACCATTTTGGAGATAATGCCTTGATTTCATACAAAGAGTCCCATTCTGAAAAATATCAAGAAAGCAAATGTCTCCTTTTTACCCTTCCAAGGAGAAAGACAACTGTTATAGAAGAAATTAAAGAATTTACTTGGAGGAAAGAGGGGAGAAAGTCATGGTTATGACTTTTTTTTTATCAATTTACATTCCTGTCAGCAACATGAAATATGTCTTTGAACCCATTCACACTGGCTAACATCATTCTAAAAATATTTGCCCTTACAAGTAAAGAGTACCTCATTATTGTTTTAATTTGCAATTCTATGATTATAAAATTGAGCATTTTCATATATATTTATGTACCTTTTATATATTTTGTGGTTTCTTCTTTGGTGAATTCCTTATTCAGGTACTTTGCATATATTTTAATTACACTGGCATTTCTTTTAAGTGATTTATAGAAGTCATTATAAATTTAAGACATTAAGGCTTTTGAGCATTTTTCTCCCTCAAATCACATGTCATCTTCATTTATAATTTTATTGTCACATGTCATCTTGATTTATAATGCTTCTGATAAAATTTTTTAAAAATTTGTATGAACTCAAATCTTCCAATTTTTTCATTATAGAGCCTGGCCTTTATGTCATTTTAAGAAAGACTTTCCAAAACCCAATATTATACAAATATTATCTATAACTTCTAAGAAAATCTTTTTACACCACTAATTTGAAAAACTACTTTTATCTAATACTAAATTCTCATATATACATGGGTGTATTTTTGTACATTCTTCACTGTTCCACTGATCTATTTCACTGTTCTTATATCAGACCAATCTCATGGATAACAGGCAAAATTCTTAAATATTAAAAATTGAATCAAGCAGTATATTAAATAAATAATACACATGATGAAGTATGCAATTCAGAAATACAAAAATTGTTTATCAATAGGAAATCCTTTACTATATTATTATATTATTCTCTATACTTTCCTATATTTTTAACTTCATCAGTAAAAAAAGAAAAAGATACTTCCAGAAATAAAAACTTGACTCTCCATCCTGATAGAGAACATATCTACCAGGAAAAAGTGACCCAAAATGGTCAAGACTAAAACATGTCCTGATAAAATGACTTTAAAATGAAAGGTTAGGCCCGTGAGCCATGGCTGCTGAGCCTGTGCGTCCGGAGCCTGTGCTCTGCAACGGGAGAGGCCACAACAGTGAGAGGCCTGCGTACCGCCAAAAAAAAAAAAAAAAAAAAATTGTGAGAGCTAAATCTGTTTTTATACAGTGAGAAACATGATGTTCCAGATGTATAGAACACCTGGATAAAATAAGAAAGCTACACATTTATGCTGGTCGTTTCAGGGAGTGGGAAAGAATGGCAAGTGGTAAAATATTATCTTTTCCTTTAATCTTTTTAAATTCCACTTGTTACAAAGAATTTGAATTACAATTGTACTTTAAAAAAGTAACAATGGAAATTTAAAAGAAAAAATATATTGTGTGTTTAATTACATTTCATAGAATTATTATCCCTGAATCATAATTCTGTTAGTACACCAGTATAGAGATTATTGCTTAATATTTAGGTGAGAACCATTTCCTTTTGTTTTTGAGAATTCTGTAAAATCATTTCCAGTAATGGCACTCTTCCCCAAATCAAAGGTTTAACAAGGGAGATGCAAGCAGAATAATCATGAAAACACAAAGCAATACAACAGCAACAAAAAATTTCTAACTTCCAATAACAGCTCAATTTAGAAGAGGGTTTATGTCTTCAGAACAAAAGCATCCCTCCTTGACTTTCTAACCAGTCAAAATCTGTGTATTCTACAGAAAATCTGTGATGTTATTCCCATAAAACTACCCTTTACTGCTTCTGCCTCCATTAGATTTCCTAAGCACTAGTGTTTTAATGTACAGGTTTGAAACAAAACCCTAATGTGATTTATTTATAATGTGTGTGTTCTTTCTCTTATCCTAGTGTCTAAAGTCTTCTCCATGGCTGGACCCCGAATAATATACCTTTACGTGCTAAGTGATATCTAGAGAGTGGGAGAGGTTTAATAAATACCCTCTCCCTAAAGCGTACCCTAGCCCTAACCCATACCCTGACCCTAACCGGTACCCTAACCGTAACCCGTACCCTAACCATAAACCATACCCTAACCCGTACCCTAACCCTAACCCGCAGCCGTACCCTAACCTGTACCCATCTAGGAGATCAGAACAAAATATAAAGACACTTATACATAAAGGGAAAATATCAAGCTGGCATCAGACTTCTTTGTAACAACATTCAACACCAATACTATGCTATAAGCAACTTAAGAAAAGAATGGCCAATTATGAACAAGGTAGAGCTTAGGGGGACATTGTTTGCATGAACTCTTTTTGAGGAAACTGCTAGAGAACAGATTTCAGCCAATCCAGAGAAATTTCAGCAAAATGACTTAGTGGAAAACACTAAATATATATAACTACAGAATTAAGACAAAAGGAAAGGTTGGGATAAATGTGACACAAGAGCATGTAAATATAATATGCCTGGACAATGTAAAAAGCATACAAGTAACAAAATTTGGGAAAACAAGGTGGGGAGTATAATAAGGTTACTTATTGACACATCTGTAACAGGTGAAAAAATCAAAGGCTAGTTTTTAAAGCTGACCAATCAAGTAATAGAAGGAATAAATACTGTCTAAAGAAACAGAGCCCTATAACCGTGAAGGCACTAGAACAAAAGAAGAATCTTTCTAATTATTATAAAAACTATAGTATTACACGACCAAAAAAAAGCCTAGGAAAACAGACAAGCTAAAGTCTTTTTTAAAAACTGTAAAAATCAGAAAATATAACACAAAACAATGTACAGAATTAAGCCCAAACATATTAAAAACATGGTTGGACTTTCACCTATTAAACTGAAATGATATCCAGACTGGTTCACAAAGCAAAACTCAATTCTATACTGCATATAAAGCTCACGTTTAAAACAAGGTGATTTTACAAAGTTGAAAATAAACAGATGATAAAGGCCCTAAAGAAAGCATAAAAAGGCAAGAAACAGATTCTCCCCGAGGGCCTTCAGAAGGAAGGCAGGCTGCCAACATCTTGATTTTAGCCCTGTGAGACCCATTTTGAACTTCTGACCTGGCTCCAGAGCTGTATGATAATATTTTTGTGTTGTTTTCAGCCACTACATTTGTGGTAATTTGTTACAGCAGCCGTAAGAAACTAATATAAAAAGCAGACAGGTACAACATTTTTGGGGAGGAATTTGTCAATTCCTAAACTACATATGCACTTACTTAGCAATCCTACATCTACAAAACAACCCTGAAAATAAAGCCTCAACAACAGGAACATACATATTTACAAGGTTATTTATTGCAGCATTGTCTTAATTGTAAACTACTGCAAACATCCTAAATGTTCACACATTATAGAGTATTCAATAAATTACCATAACATCCACAGAATGGAGTATTCTGCAGCTGTCAGAAAAATGAGGAAGCTCTCCATGAACTCATATGGAGTGATTTCCTGTACAGCTGACCCCCGAACAATACAGGCGCTATGGGTATAACTTTACAGTCAGCCCTCCGAATCTGCAGTTCAGCATCAATGGATTCAACCTACCTCGGATCGTGTAGTAAGTATTTATTGAAAAAATTCGCATATAAGTGGACCCTCACAGTTCAAATCATGTCGTTATAGCTAAGTGAAAAGAGCAAATGCAACTACAGGTATATCTGCTCATTTGTGTAAAAGAAACATAAAAAGGACCAACCTGAAAATAAAGACTGGTGGTCTACAAGGGGTGGGTAAGAAAGGGGCAGGAAGAAGTAGGGAACAGAAACAAGACAGTAAGGATGAGGAGGGAGCAACACTTTTCTGAGGATACATTCTTGTAAAGGTCTGATTCTTAGGAGCATAGTAATGTTTCAGATACAAAAAAAAAAGTAAAATCAACCAGGATGTAGTAGGAATCAACAGAAACAAATGAACCTAGAAGAACTAACCTAAGTAACTCTGGAAAATAGTTTTTGACTGAATACTTAAGACTAAAAAAGTACATTTGTACCTAAACACAAATAATGTAATCTACTTAGTAAATTTATTTCTCACAGAGGAATAGGTTAGAAATTCTGAAACTACTTTGTGTGTACACTTAAATGGAGGAAATAATTAAATACATTGCTTCTCACTGTCAGAAGAAGAAATTACAAATAAGTAAAGGAGAAAGGCTATGATAAACGCTGTGGAGGGTAGGACTAAAATCAAGGTATCAATATAAATGAATAATTTAATGTATTAAAAAAAATAAAGACAGAAATAAATATAAAAGTGTGTCTGTCTAAAAGTGTGTGTTGGTATACATACATATATTTTCCAGCTCAGTCTGCTGTGAGGGCCTAGAAGAAATCACTTCCAGTAGCAATAAGTACACCTAGTACCCAGACCTTGGTTCTAAACATCATTTCCCAATAAAAGGAACCAGGGCTCCTTGGAGAAGTGGTTGATTCAAGGCTGGGGAAAGGAAAACAAGATGAACCTGGAACACCTGGAACCACGAAGTGGGGCATGTTAAAAGGTCATAGGAACCAACTTGAAGAAGATCTAAATGGTCAAAGCTGGAACACTTTGAGCAACAAAATAATGATACAGTAGTTTTAACTCATAGGAAAAAAAAAACCCATCATTCCATAAATATGAAGAAATATTCTAATATATAAACAAATGGGAGAGGTGAAACAGCTCTTCCAGACAGAACAATCCTAGTTAATATGTGTAAATAAAAGAAGGAAATAAAAATGTCAACATTAGGTCAATACCACAACAGTGGTAACTGTTGCAGACTAGATCCAACAGGGCCGTGGATGCTAAAATTAGTGGGCAAAAGTTTCAGAAGAAACTGAATAGTATCAAGTATCTTCCCCAAATATTTATTAATTATAAATAGAAACATAGTAACTTTACAATGGAGAAACCAGGCAGATACCACCTTCACCAAGTGATGAAAATTAACATCACTGATAATAAGATATATCAATATTATCAATCCTTTGGTATGATGCACTCACTGAGAAGGATACAACATTATTTCTGTGGCACTCTTTTCAAAAGTGCACCACCTCAATCTAATCATGAGAAAACGTTAGATAAACCCAAATAGAATGCAAGCAAATGTAATGAGCCATTTGTCTAGAGTGAAGCATATCTGAAGACTCTGGAGAGATTTCTCCAAGAAGGTAAAATCAATAGATAACCTAATGTGTCTGAGTGTCTTAAGAGATTTAAACAATTGATTGGGAGTTAAGAATTGAGTTAGGAATATGTACATAGAAAACTAAGGGAAAAAACAGACAAAACCCCAGATAATTATTAATGCTAAGAAAAAGAAAAAGTACAGAAAAAGTAACCTTGGTATATGCACAGTACAGCTACGACTAGCACTTAATAGCCATAATAATGTAAACACTGAACAGTGTTTCAATAAAAATTAAGATATTGGTATGGGACCTAATCAAACTTACAAGCTTTTGCACAGCCAAGGAAACCATTAAAAAGACCCAAAAGACAACCTATGGAATGGGAGAAAATGTTTGCAAACGATGCGACAAGGGCTTAATCTCCAAAATATACAAACAGCTCGTGCAATTCAACAACAGAAAAACAAACAACTCAATCGAAAAATGGGCAGAAGACCTTAATAGACATTTCTCCAAAGAAGACATACAGATGGCAAGCAGGCCCATGAAAAGATGCTCAACATCACTAATTATTAGAGAAATGCAAATCAAAACTACAATGAGGTACCACCTCACAACAGTCAGAATGGCCATGATTAAAAAGTCTACAAATAACAAATGCTGGAGAAGGTGTGGAGAAAAGGGAACCTTCCTACACTGCTGGTGGGAACGTAAGTTGGTGCAGCCACTATGGAAAACAGTATGGAGGTTCCTCAGAAAACTAAAAATAGAATTACCATATGATCCAGCAATCCCATTCCTGGGCATATACCTGGACAAAACTATAATTCAAAAAGATAAATGCACCCTTATATTCATAGAAGCACTATTCACAATAGCCAAGACATGGAAACAACCTAAATGTCCATCTACAGATGAAAGGATAAAGAAGATGTGGTACACACACACACACACACACACACACACACACACACACACAATGGAATACTATGCAGTCATAAAAAGAATGAAATAATGCTATTTGCAGCAACATGGATGCAACTAAGAGATTACCATAATAAGTCAAAAAGAGAAAGACAAATACCATATTATATCACTTATATATGGAATCTAAAAATATGGCACAAACGAACCTATCTACAAAACAGAAACAGACTCATAGACATAGAGAACAGACTTGTGGTTGCCAAGAGGGAGGGGGTGGGGGAGGGAAGAACTGGGAGTGTGGGATTAGCAGATGTAAACTATTACATATAGGATGGATAAACAACAAGGTCCTACTTACAGCACAGGGAACTATATTCAATATCCTGTGATAAACCATAATGGAAAAGAATATTAAAAAAAAGAATGTCCATATGTGTATAACTGAGTCACTTTACTGTACAGCAGAGATTGGCACAACGTGGTAAATCAACTACACTTCAATTAAAAAATAAATAAAACTTAAAAAATTATGGTATCAGTGAGATAGGAAGACAGAAATTGTGTGTGTGCGCGTGCATGCTCACACACATGTTGGATTCAGGATAAGAAAGTACTAAATTCTTATTTTCTTAGTGAAGATACTGGATGAGGACTAAACCTGAAAAAAACAATCAAGAAACAGCAACATAAACATATTTATTAGAGACGTGAAGGAGACACCAAAAGAAGCTGCAAAAGTAAAGAAAGTGGATCCCTCTAGGGAGAGGGAAACTGGGAAGCGGGCAAGAGCCCTCCTTTTTTAAAGGAATAAGCCTTATAAAACAACTTGTCTCTTCAACCAATGTGCATGCATAACTTTGATAATAACTTTGATAAAAATAAAAACTCTAAAAAGAAATCTAGAAATGTATATAACTCTATCCATAAAGGGGAAAGAAGAACTTAAAAGGAACAAGATTCAGGGTAGAGGTAGAAATATTATTGAGAATATAACTTGATATAAATAGAGAGGAAATGACCCCCTGAAGCCCGGGACAGCCTCCTCAAATGCAGGGCAGTCTTCTTATGACCACTTGTGCTGTCACCTTACAACAGCCCTCTCTGTTCCCCGTCACTCACCTGCATATTGACCATCTGACATCTCTCTCTCCACCATGCAAGGATCCTTCCCTTGCTCCAATAAGGAGATCATGTTGGGCTTAGAAATGGAAAGTCCTGTTTACAGGAGAAGAAAAATGAGAGCCAGCAAGACAGACAGATAGATAAACAAATCAACTTGCTATTGCTGTTCCAGACTCAGACTCAATCTCTTGGTCATTAGGCAAGAAAGCACATTAGAGGAAGGGCCAGAGAATGGAAAGATGTTTGAATGGAGAATGAGACAGACAAAGCTTCTTTCATAGCAGCAGTTCTCAAAGTACTAGAGCAGAAGAACCATCACCTAGGAACTTATTAGAAATGCAAATTCTCAGGCTGCCCCAACCAGACCTACCGAATCAGAAGCCACAGTGGTTCTCAAATTTTAATGGGTATCAGAACCACTTGGAGAGCTCATTAAAACCCAGACTATTAGGCCTATTCCCAGAATCTGTAGGTCTATAGTGGGACCCCATAATCTGCAATTAAAAAAATGTCCACGCCATACTAATGCTGCTATCCCAAACCATCTTTCTAGAGCAAAGGGAACTATACTCATTTATAACTCTATGGAACTACTTTGAATAATTTCCTGGGAACACGAAGTAGAAATCCAGCTAAGCATTTAAGATGCCCTAGATATTCCCAATGGAGGAAGCATAAACATCTCATAGGGAAGATTTGAATTATGGGGGATACATATCCTTACCAAGCCATACCAAGTTCCTGTAGTTCTCCAACATGACATCTCTGTACAAATCCTTCTGAGATGAGTCCAGCCATTCCCACTCCTCTTGGGAAAAATTTAGAGCCACATCCCTGAAGGTCACCAAACCCTGAAATTTTTAAAAAAATGCTGTTTGCCAAGTACTCCCATATGGTCCTAGCATCTTCCTCAGTCTCTCTCAGAAGAATTTAACTCAGTTGATCATCTCCTTGAAATGCTTTCTACTATTGACTCACGGGACCCACACTCTCCTGGTTTTCCTTCTACATCAGTCCTTCTTAGTCTCTTTTGCTGATTCCTCCTCTTCTTGTCAGCCTCTTATATTGAATGCCTTAAGCTCAGTCCTTGGACCTCTTTCCTATCTACATTCGCCACAACCCTACCCTCAAGATAATCTCATCCTGTCCCATGGCTTTAAATACACTAATGACTCTCAAATTCACATCTCCAGTCCTGAACTCTAGATATATAATCAATACTTTACTTGGATATCCAAAAGGTCTTTTGAATTTAATATATCTAGAACTCAATTCTTGATTCTTATCTCATCCCACCCTGTCTTCCCATCTCAGTAAATGGCATGACCATTTACACAATTGCCCAGGTCAAAAATCTTTGTAGTCATTCATGATTTCTTTCTTCCTCTCATACTCCACAACCAATCCCTGATCAAATCCCATATTTTATATCTCCAATATACACCCAGAACCTCACCAGCTCCAATGCCACCACCATGGTCCAGGCAGCTATCACCTCCCACCTGGATTATTGCAGCAGTCTCCTGACTGGCCTCCCTCCTTCCACTGTTACTTCTCTGCTATTTGTTTTCCTTTTAAAACATAAATCAAATCACATCACAAATACCCCAATGGTTCTCCTTCACCTTTAGAACAAAAATCAAAGTTCTGGTCATGACTTTTAAGGGCCTGCATAATTTGGTCCCCAGCTACTGCTCTAATCTCACAGTGCACATTTCTGTCTGAGGATACTGGCTTATTGCCATCCCTGGAACACATCAAACATGCTCCCAACACAGTAACTTTGTATTTGCTATTCCTTCTACTTTTTTAAAGCTCTTCCCAGATCTCCACAAAGCTTACTCCCTACTTTCACTCAGGTTTTTTTTGCTCAACTGTCACTTTCTCAGAAAAGCCATCCTTGACCTCCCTATTTGATAATCACACTCCATCCTTTATTTCACTTGCATTCATCTCCAACACAACAAATCGTGATTCATCTAAAGAGGAAAAGTTCTGTTCCACCATACATTTAAGCACAACACTGAGTAAAAATAGCAACTAAATGTTTTGTAGAAGGATTATATGAACAAATAGTGGAGAGAGAGAAGTGAAGAGTGCGCTCACTGGGCTACTTGTGACTCTCTCTGAGGTCCCAAAGTCCTGAAAAATGATGTGGAATTTCTGGAAACAAAGTGAAAACATCAACTTACCTGGGACATGGATTTACATAGTCCAACAGCCATTCTTCCTTCCTTCTTCAATTTTCTCTTTTGGAGAACAAAGTCCTGAGAAGGGAGAGTTAAACAAGAAAAAAAATGGCAGAGCAGCCCTATGTTGCTGATCTGAGACTCACAGAGTTTTTTGCCCCTTTATGGTCTCTAGTTTCTTTACATGGGCCAGCCCTACCCTGTTCCAAGATCTGAGAAAAAAGGCCAAAGCTGAACTTAACCCCTGAACTCCTGACTGATATTAAGGACACACAGCCTGAACTCAACAAAATCTAAAGTCCATCCTATCACCAATAAGACAATTTATGATCTAGCCCTGGCTGCCCCTTAGACCTCATTTCCCACTCTTCTCCCCCTTATTCACCCTACTCCAGGCATACAGATTTCCTTATAGTTCCTCAAACATTGTCTACACTCCTTTTTCAAGGCTGTGGCCTTGGCTTTTCCTTCTGCCTGGACACGGCCCATTCCCTCTCTTCATATCTGTGCTCAATTGTTAACAACATTGGAGGGACCTCCCTATTCTACCTAAAGGGAATCTCCTTCCCAGTTATTATTTTTCCTTATCTTGATTTATTTTTCTTCTTAGCATTTAACATCATTGGACATGTTATTTTTTTTTTCCTGTTAACTGTTGTCTTCCCAAACAACAGTATAAGATTTAAGACAGCCAGGATTTGTTGGGTTCACTGGTATATCTCTAGTGCTAGAATAATGTCAGAACCACTGTAAGTGCTAAAAACATATTTGATAAACAAATAAATAAATCTTACTGTGGCTCCTTTAATATAAATAGCAATGTTACACATGTTGTGTATGTCATTATCTTATTTAATCTTCACAAAACTGCAAAGGTAGGTATTATTATCCCCATTTTACCACCAAGTGAAATTGAGGTTCAAAAAGTTTAAACAGCTAACTCAAAGTCATGAGTCAAACTGCAGTGTGGCTCAAAAACTGGTCCTCTTTCAAGAGACCACAATGTTTGTATGGGAAATATTCAGCATAACCTGAGAAATCAATGCTATATGTTTTTCAGAGAAGCATATTCCGAGGTGGCAGGTGTTACCTCTATTACTCCACAGAAATTCAGCCTGAGGCAAACATTGACAAATTTCAATACCAAACCAACAAGAAACTGCACAGCCTGAAACAAGTTCCTTGTCTTCTCAGCGCCAACATTTCTTCACTCTGAAAACAAAGATAGTTGTGTTTGACTTAGAATTTAAGATATACAACCCCCTAATTCTGGGCTACTCTGCACTAATCAACTCAATCTGTAAGAAAATTATTTCCTTAATGTAATACAGCTTGAATTTGTTTATAAAAGCCTTTGCAACCCAAGAGGAGAATCAGTGAAGTCTTCTCAGCACCCGGGAGCTCTAAGTAGCACCTGCATTAAAAAAATAGCTTTTAAATTGCTGTTTCAAATCGCTGTGTATCATTTGAATAATACTTTTCAAGTTTGAGATGAACCATCAGTCACTGAAAGGTGCTGTGAAAGACTTGTGCTTTATATAGACCCCCAGACACACACTGACTCTCCATTCCTTTCCTCATTGGCTATGTGACCTTGGGCAAATCAACCCAACTGTCAGAACCTTTCCTCACTGTCAAGATTGCTTGAGCCAACTCCTGGCATAGAGAAGTGCCACCCTTATTGCCACTTAGATTTTACACACACAGTTGAAAAGGAAATGAGAGCATTTTTCTTTATTACATGAAGTCAGAACCAAACACTTAGTTCACTTGGTATGTGAGAAAAAGAGCCAGGGATCAGCCTCTCTCAGCACCAGACATGGAAGAGTTTTGACAAGGACAAACCTAAAATCTCAAACTCCATGGCCTAAGGAGAGGAAGACTGGCCTTTCAGGTTGGGCTTTCCTCCCCCAAATGCAGCCAATATGAGGATGGTTTCACCACAGTGTCTTTAGATTGGGTTCTGTTACTCACAAGGGGACCAAACAGAGATACCCAGGTTAAGTTCTATGTCCAGAAGGGTCCTAGTCCAAGACCACAGACAATACTCTCCAACACCCTCAGAACTCAGGGCCCCCATTTTTCACCCTCACAGCGTGGGAAAGATCAAGAGAGTTTAGCAATTAAAAGCAAGGCCTCTGGAGCCAAATTGCCTGGGCTTAAGTCCTGATTCTGTCATTTAGTAACTGTGTGAATGGGTGAGTAATTTTAATCTTTCTGTGTCTCACAATCACACACTAGGTCTGACATACACATACAAATTCTCACCCAATCACACACATATATATGGTCACATAATTGCGACTGTAATGTCGCATACATAAACAGTGGTATTAACACAAAGATAGAGATGACGATACACAGTTACTCCAACAGAGAGACAGTCACACACAATCTCATGCATAGGGACATACCACACAAAGTCACACATCCTGCCACAATTACACAAAATTATACCTGCAGATATAGATGGTCATGGGCACGTAATGACACCTTCTGTCACACACATTCAAACGCAGTTATATCCACAGGGACAAGGGGTCAAACACAGTCACACACACAAAGTCACACCCGCAATCTCTCACAAACCCATACACAATAACACAGTTACACCTGCGGAGACAGTCACGCACAAACACACATAGACTCGGAGTTTTATACCGGAGACAGACGGTCACAGTCGCGCACAATTACATACACGGTGACACAGAAGATCACACCCTGTCACACCCGCAGCCTGTCACACAGTCTCCTCGGCGGCGCCCTCCTGGTTCCCACCCCGTTCCCTGCCGGTCCACCCCAAGCCCGGCCCTGCCCTCTAGCTCTCGCGCTTAGCCAGGCCCTACTCACCTCCCAGCGCCGCTGGCTCTGGAAACACGCCCAGCGACCCGAGACCGGCGACGTCGCCTCCCAGAATCCCCTGCGGGGCGGAGCGGGGCGGGGACTGAGGCGCGCGGGACACCGAGCTCCGCTGGGTAAACTCCAGCTGCAGGAACCTGCACTAACGACTCAGCTTTTCCTTCCGACCACGCGGACCACGAGCCCCAGAACGCTTTGCGCCTCGGCCTCTTTGCGGAAAGAACAACATTTCCCAGAGGGCCCCGAGACACGCCTCGACATCGCGCCTGCGCTACAGGTGACCGAGGCCGCAGGTGCGGGTACCCGGAACGCTGTGTGCGATCTTGGGCACTCAGATGACTCTGGGCTACTGTGTGTGAGGGAGTGGTGAAGCTGTGCACGCCCGTGACTGTTATTGAATGCTCAGGTGGGGCGGTTTGTGTGTGTGACTGTCGCTGCACACTTTTGTGCTTGCTCACTACGGGGCGACGGGTTCTGTCGGTGTAGTGAGCTTCTGTATTTTCAGTCACGCCCGTGAGTGTGGGTCGTTGTGTGACAGATTGTGGGTCTGTCCCGCCAAGAATGGGAGAGTGATTGTGGGTGTGTGAAGAACTGTGGCTGACTTTGGGCATGACGTTTCTGTAACTGTGTTCTTATCCCAGAGATCGCAGGAGTTTACCCATAATGGGCGGTATTTCTGGGCTTGTCTTTAGGGTTGAGTACGTGGGAGAAGAGTGTTTGTGTGTCTGTGTGTGTGCCTGTCTCCAGGTCTAACTGTTCTCCCACCCCCACCCAACCCCTCACCTCCGGCCATGGGTGGGGTCAGTGTTATCCTCATTTTTACTATCCCTTCTCTGATTGCCCCATATGTGATGCCAGGCACAGAGGGTAATTATATTCCAGTTGTAGGAAGATGCTCATTTGCACCAAAGCCATTTATAATGTTGTAGCCAACAGCTCTGGGGTTTATTGCTGTTTCTCCTTTTCACTTTAAAACTTTAATTAGGGCCCAGCTTTAAGAAAAACTGTCCACAGTCAGGAGGAAAGAATGTGAACCCCTGAGTGATGTTAAAGAAAACCAGAGCTGAACAGTAGTTGAGGGGTTTTTGTTTTGTTTTGTTTTTTTTAATCCAGGAAATATTGCAATAGGGGGAAAGAGACTTCAGTATAGAACTGGGCTCAATTCCAAATATAGCAAGAACAAGTGGGGATTTATAGGCAAGGAGCAAGTTGGGGTTGGGGGGTGGTCAGTTCATGGAAAATTACAAAGAGGAGACGTAAAGGGTAGGGAGGAATTCTCACTATACTGACCAACAGGATTCTTGCTGAGGGCTGGCCAGAGTGATCAGATACCACCTGGGTAGATGAGAAATTTAATTAGATATTGAGACTGATCAGATATCAAGAACTCATGCTAAACTGACATGACAGAATTCTTGCTAAAAGTGGGTGTTGCAAAGACAAACATTGAAGCCCAAAGGTTGAAGCCTAGTTAAGAAGAGGGTTCAGAGGAGTCTGACTAAAAGTTTGGTCAAGGAGAGAGTCTTTGTCAGTGAAGGTTCCAAACAAACCAACATTCTTCCCCAGACCTTGGAAGATCTGGAAGGTGCACCCAAGTCAAGATCTCGGTAAGTGGGGGTGTGTGGAAGCAAAGGGAAGTTCTTGAAATAAGAACACATCCTTGGAGATTCCTTCCAATCCCCTCCCGAGAAAGAGCCCTCAAATAGCTAAAGCCCCAGAGTCTTGGACAAGGGGAGTCTGGCTACTAGGACTAAAGTGATTTGCACTTTACTCTGTGAAACTGTTGTTACATTGCATTGTTACATTCAGAAGAAAGCAAGCAATTATTTTTTAAGGCTCCACAAACATTTAATAGTTGGGTTGCTTTAATGGGAAATTTACCAGTTAGGAATTCTTTGGAAGATGGGACTTTCCTGGTGGTCCAGTGGTAAAGAATCCGCCTTCCAATTCAGGGGACGCAGATTTGATCCCTGGTCAGGGAACTAAGACCCCACATGCTGTGGGGCAACTAAGCCTGCCCGCCACAACTGCTGAGCTGGGGTGCCTCAACGAGAGAGCCCACGTGCCTCAAACTACAGAGTCCACATGCTCTGGAGCCCGAGCGCCACAACTACAGAGCCCACGTGCCCTGGAACCCATGTGCCACAACTAGAGAGAGAAAGTCTGCATGCCACAACTAGAGAGAAGCCCTCACGTCACAAGAGCCCACGCTGCAATGAAAAATCGTGCATGCCTCAACGAAGATCCTACATGCCACAACTAAGACCCGACACAGCCAAAAAAAAAAAAAAAGAATTCTTTGGATAATAATTGTGGTTTGGTGCTTGACAAATACATCACACAGCTCTTCCCTGGACTTAACTATCACGCAGGTTAGAGATCTTCTTGGATGTTTCATTCTAAAGTGCTAGAAATTTAAGATACTTCCTGACTGGTAAGGTGTACCTTCAGAGAAACTGTATGTATGACTATCTCTTCATATGTCAGTAATTGATCGTAAGAAGACTTTTTGTCCTTTATTTTTCTTGTCTCATACCACCAAGTCCAACACTGGTTTGAGCCCAGTCATCTCCAGTAGAGTACGGCTGTGGTCCTCAAAGTATGTCAACTAAGTGTACTGCTCAAAGAAATTGTTGTAGGACTCTGTTTATCAGGGTCTAATCAAGAAAGCAGAACTATGCTGGGAATTTCAAACAGAAGATTTAATTACAGGAAATTGATTACACAATTTTGAAGGAAGGCCTCAAAGAGCAAAAAGGGGAGAGATTTGTAACTTCAGGAAGCAGCTAAACCCTAGAGCTTGGGGAACAAAGGGGAAGAGATGGATTTACTAGAACCTAAAAGCTCTGAAGAGGGGTGTCAGGCTGGCTGTTAACTAGGTTTGGTACTGGTGCTGGGAAAGCAGAAAGATTCTACAGGCAAGCTAGAGAGATTCTGCTAGAGATATACTAGATATATCTAGATGCTGCTAGAGAGATACTAAAAAAACTGGAAAATAGGAAGCGGGTTCCTTCTCCCTTTCTGTCTCCCAAAATCCCTTTAATGCCTCCATTGGCAAACTATAACAGGAAGCTAACTAGCAAGGGAGAATAGGAAATGTCTTTGTCAGAGTTCCAGCCCTCGCATCACAGAATAAGAGAAAGACATGCTTGGAGCTGAAACAACAACAGGGAAGTAATCAGCACATGAGCGTTTTAAAATTTGCTGGAAAATAAATTAATATAACTTTCCAAGTTATTTTTCTTCCCAGGAACTTTTCTTAACAATGTTTCTACTTCCTTATAAAGGAATCCTAGTAGGTAACAAAATCTGGCTCATATTTAGTAATAGTGTCTTAATAACAAAGCGATACAAATTCTGAAATAGTTTACATCTAGTTTAATATGTAGTTATTTCGATGCACTGATGTTTTTACCTATTTTGTTGTAATTTTTATAATGAATATATATTTCCCCAACTTTACTTATTATCAAATATAAATATTTCATGGTGAACCACTAATTGCCCTCATGATGTCATAGTCCTCAGTATCCTAACAAGTGTGAGAATCATGGTATGTGATTTGTTTTGTAGACTATTATGTATATTAGTTATTGATGTATAATTGACTTTTACATTTGTTTCAGGTACACAATGGAAAGATTTGATATTTGTAAGTATTGCAAAGTGATCACTTCAGTAAGTCTAGTTAACATCCATCACCATACATAGTTACAAAAAATTTTTTTTTCTTATGGTAAGAACTTTTAAGATCTACTCTCTTAGCAATTTTCAAATATGCAATACGGTATTATTAACTATAGTTACCATGCTGTACATTACATCCCCATGATTTATTTTATAACGGATCCCCTTCACCCATTTTGCCCAAACCCCACACCCTGCCCCTGGCAACCACCAAACTGTACTCTGTATTTATAAGCTCTGTTTTTTCACTTGTTTCTTATTTGAAGGCAGTAGTTCTTCTTTGAATTGAGAATGAAGTAAAATTGAGAATGAAGAAACCAAGAACGACTTCTTGTCTTAGTTATTTTAATTGACCATCCGTATTCTTTGCCCTAGAATGTTTTTATAGAACCCTGTGGAGTGAAGAATAAAGCACGATTTTACCAGGGCTTATTAGACACGGCTTACTGAGATGTTTGGAAAGCATTCATACCCTAACATTAACGCTAGTGAAGAACCTCCCACACCAAAATTTGTGATTGTCAAATCCAGGTACATATAAAACCCACTACTAATTTCTAGGGAAGAGAATTTAAATTTAATGGGTAACTTTTAAGAGCCAAGAACTGTGTAATTTCCTTTGTATCAGAAGTGTGACAACTTATGAAAGTTCAGATAGCTGGTGTGGTACAGGGGTCAACCTTATTTACTTCTCAATAGCATACATGTCTGTGATGGTATACCTTGACACATCATTTACTAAGCTTGATCTTCCTTTATCAGAGCAGTGGTCTTTCATATGTTTTGCTACATTCCCCTTGAAACAATTTTTAAAAATAATGTACTCCCTTTTACATTTTTAAGGTGACACCTACAATGTTTTCATAAGTTTAAATAATGCAAAGATATAATTTCTAGCATGTTTTCAATAGGCTAGATATCTTCATCATTCATTAAACACACACGAGCAAGCTCTTTTTTTTTTTTTTTGCGGTACGCGGGCCTCTCACTGTTGTGGCCTCTCCTGTTGTGGAGCACAGGCTCCGGATGCGCAGGCTCAGCGGCCACGGCTCACGGGCCCAGCCGCTCCGCGGCACGTGGGATCCTCCCGGACCAGGGCACAAACCCGCGCCCCCTGCATCGGCAGGCGGACTCTCAACCACTGCGCCACCAGGGAAGCCCTCTTTTTTAACATTTAGAAATTTTGCATGGTACCTTTTACTTGAAATCATTTCCACTCCACTTTCATCACTCAATTTTGTCTTAATGTAACAACTGCTTATCCTCAAAAATCTTTTATTAAGTCTTGTTTTACTTCTCTGCAACAAAAATGAAATTTTAATTCTTATCCTGTGACTAAAATGCTCTGTGTCAAAGTTTTCTTAAAGATTTAGTTATTATAATTATTAGTACCCAGTTGATTAAAATAACAAATGCCTCTAACATTTTAATAATTATTAACACACAAAGAGTCACACCGGGACTTCCGTAGTGGTCCACTGGTTAAGACCCCACGCTCCCAAAGCAGGGAGCCCAGGTTCGATCCCTGGTCAGGGAACTAGATTCCACACGCAGCTAAGAGCCCACATGCCACAACTAAAAAAAAAAAAAAAAATCCTGCGTGTCACAACTAAAAAGATCCCACATGGGACTTCCCTGGTGGTGCAGTGGTTAAGAATCCACCTGCCAATGCAGGGGACATGGGTTTGATCCCTGGTCTGGGAAGATCCCACATGCCGCGGAGCAGCTAAGCCCGTGCGCCACAACTACTGAGCCTGCATGCCATAACTACTTAAGTCCGTGCGCCTAGAGCCCTTGCTCCACAACAAGAGAAGCCACTGCAATGAGAGGCCCGTGCACCACAATGGAGAGTAGCCCCCACTCGTCGCAACTAGAGAAAGCCCACACGCAGCAACGGAGACCCAATGCAGCCAAAAATAAAAAAAATAATTAATTAAAAAAAAAGATCCCACATGGCAACAAAAATCTCGCACTCAGCAGCAAAAATCCTGCATGCTGCAACTAAGACCCGGCACAGCCAAATAAATAAATATCTTTCAAAAAAACAAAGAGCCACAATTTGGCCCTCCTTTGGCCAAGACCTTTCCTTCCTGATGAGAAGTCCATATGCAAAGAGACATGCATGTCCAGAGCTCACAAACCCCTTCAGACCATGCTTTGGGTATCTGAGAATTCCTCACTCAAGTAGCATCAAGCTTGCTTCCAGAGCCTGTACACCTCTTCTGTGTCCAAAGCTCCATCCCTTGATCTCTCCTACGAAAGGTGAAAGTGTTGCCTATGTGTACATGGTGGCCAAGTGGAAGCTATTTGGTAAGATTAGACAGAGCTTAGATATGCAAGCTGGAGTGTCCAAACCTAAGGCTCCTTATGGCATAGGACAGGGATGGGGGTGGGAAGAGAAGGGCCTGGCTGGGGACTTCCACTTGTCCTGTTGACTCAGGTCTCTAATTATCAGTGGGCAGTTTTGCTTCTATATGATTTATTTTGGAGACCACTGGTCTTAAGATATGAATGTAGTTTGAATTAGGGTAGTAAATGGTAAAGTCAATGAAAAATGGTCAAATTGGGATGCAATTTAAGTGTAGAACTAACAGGAATGGCTGATGCTTGGATGTGCTTATGAAGGAAAGAATAAGTTAGATATAATGGATAAATTTTTGTCCTGAACATCTGGATGAATGGTAGTGTCATTTGCCAAGACAGAAAACAAGTATGTAGCAAGTGTCTAGGATGGGGGTGGGGGTCATGTTAACTTTGAGATGCTTGTTGGGTATCAAAGAGGTGATATCAAGTAGGCATTTAGATATATGTGTGTATAGCTCAGTGGAAAGGTTGGTACAAGAATAATAATTTAGGAATTTCAATTAAGATGGAAGTTATATAATGACCAACAGGATCTCGCTTTTACAATGAAGGTATTTGTTTCTCCACTTAGCAAGAAGTTCATCTGACTTATCAGCTGAACAGTTATATCAAATGCATTTTATATCATTTATTTTCATAGTGGATACCTTTTATCAAGTGCAATCAGTTGATTAATTACAGAAGCTTGGTTTTAGTGGGAAATCATGTAAAACGATACCACTAAAACATTTAAATTTTATCCTACATTTACATTGCAACAAAAAATAAAATATCTAGGAATAAACCTACCTAAGGACACAAAAGACCTGTATGCAGAAAATTATAAGACACTGATGAAAGAAATTAAAGATGATACAAATAGATGGAGAGATATACCATGTTCTTGGATTGGAAGAATCAACATTGTGAAAATGACTCTACTACCCAAAGCAATCTACAGATTCAATGCAATCCCTATCAAGCTACCACTGGCATTTTTCACAGAACTAGAACAAAAAATTTCACAATTTGTATGGAAACACAAAAGACCCCGAATAGCCAAAGCAATCTTGAGAACAAAAAACGGAGCTGGAGGAATCAGACTCCCTGACTTCAGACTATACTACAAAGCTACAGCAATCAAGACAGTATGGTATTGGCACAGAAACAGAAAGACAGATCAATGGAACAGGATAGAAAGCCCAGAGATAAACCCACGCACATATGGTCACCTTATCTTTGATAAAGGAGGCAGGAATGTACAGTGGAGAAAGGACAGCCTCTTCAATAAGTGGTGCTGGGAAAACTGGACAGGTACATGTAAAAGTATGAGATTAGATCACTCCCTAACACCATACACAAAAATAAGCTCAAAATGGATTAAAGACCTAAATGTAAGGCCAGAAACTATCAAACTCTTAGAGGAAAACATAGGCAGAACAGTGTATGACATAAATCACAGCAAGATCCTTTTTGACCCACCTCCTAGAGAAATGGAAATAAAAACAAAAATAAACAACTGGGACCTAATGAAACTTCAAAGCTTTTGCACAGCAAAGGAAACCACAAACAAGACCAAAAGACAACCCTCAGAATGGGAGAAAATACTTGCAAATGAAGCAACTGACAAAACGTTAATTTCCAAAATTTACAAGCAGCTCATGCAGCTCAATATCAAAAAAACAAACAACCCAATCCAAAAATGTGCAGAAGACCTAAATAGACATTTCTCCAAAGAAGATAAAAAGACTGCCAACAAACACATGAAAGAATGCTCAACATCATTAATCATTAGAGAAATGCAAATCAAAACTACAATGAGATATCATCTCACACCAGTCAGAATGGCCATCATCAAAAAATTTAGAAATAATAAATGTTGGAGAGGGTGTGGAGAAAAGGGAACACTCTTGCACTGTTGGTGGGAATGTGAATTGGTGCAACCACTATGGAGAACAGTATGGAGTTTCCTTAAAAAACTACAAATAGAACTACCATATGACCCAGCAATCCCACTACTGGGCATATACCCTGAGAAAACCATAATTCAAAAAGAGTCATGTACCAAAATGTTCATTGCAGCTCTATTTACAATAGCCCAGAGATGGAAACAACCTAAATGTCCATCATTGGCTGAATGGATAAAGAAGATGTGGCACATATATACAATGGAATATTACTCAGCCATAAAAAGAAATGAAATTGAGCTATTTGTAATGAGGTGGATGGACCTAGAGTCTGTCATATAGAGTGAAGTAAGTCAGAAAGAGAAAGCCAAATACTGTATGCTAACACATATATATGGAATTTACGAAAAAAAAATTTCATGAAGAACCAAGGGGTAAGATAGGAATAAAGACACAGACCTACTAGAGAACGGACTTGAGGATATGGGGAGGGGGAAGGGTGAGCTGTGACAAAGCGAGAGAGAGGCATGGACATATATACACTACCAAACGTAAGCTAGATAGCTAGTGGGAAGCAGCCGCATAGCACAGGGAGATCAGCTCGGTACTTTGTGACCGCCTGGAGGGGTGGGATAGGGAGGGTGGGAGGGAAGGAGACGCAAGAGGGAAGAGATATGGGAACATACGTATATGTATAACTGATTCACTTTGTTATAAAGCAGAAACTAACACACCTTTGTAAAGCAATTATACCCCAATAAAGATGTTAAAAAATAAACCCACATAAAACCGCAACAAAGCAATAAGTGATGTTGACTAAAAGTGAAATGAATTTAAGCAATATGGGTATGTATATGTGCACAGGCAGACTTATATCGTGTGTGGACAGAATGGACAGATATGGACAGTCTATAACTGGTCATATACTCAACAATACATTATGGACACATTCCAATGGAAATTGATTATAGATCAGCATCACTGTATTTAAAGGATATAGCATTGCATTATTGGAATTTACTTTGATTGACTAATTCTATAAAAACATTTTGGACAAAAACATTGTGTCATATATTTATGCATGATTATGATTTGTCTAAGAGAACTTTTTAGACATGAGGTTGCCAGCTTAAAGGGAATGCCTGTTAAAAGTGTGCATGTGGGGCTTCCCTGATGGTGCCGTGTTTGAGAGTCTGCCTGCCGATGCAGGGGACGCAGGTTCATGCCCCGATCCGGGAAGATCCCTCATGCCGCGGAGCGGCTAGGTCCGTGAGCCATGGCCGCTGAGCCTGCGCGTCCGGAGCCTGTGCTCCGCAACGGGAGAGGCCACAACAGTGAGAGGCCTGCGTACCAAAAAAAAAAAAAATGTGCATGCGTGTATAAAAGTCACACATATATGCATTGTTCCCAAAACAATGAAAAATTTAAACTCACCAACAGCCACAAGTTTTCATCACAGTCACATAAACCTGTTTTCATCCCATTCCTTAAGTCAGCAAACTGTGACATTGCTGATCACTTCCTTATTCCAGAGAGCAGAAATGTGATTTCAGGAACCTATCATGCTCTTTCTCCTATTTTTTTTTTTGTTTGCTCCATCTCCTAAACTCAGACTTCACCATTTTTCTTTTGTGATCCTATGCTACATCAACTCTAAGGATCCCATCTATGTGTGCCAGGGTAATACACAATATATTAAGCAGTGTGATTTTATCACTACCATTTTCTCAGACTTAATGAGCCTTTGCCTCTTGGACAAAATGCCAGGAGTCTTAGAGCACATCAAGAGCGTATTCTTAAGAGAACCAGGGGAACACAATCCAAAAGGCTCAACATTAGATTTACAAATGCAATTTCTCCCTGCTGCATCCCAAGGCATTCAGAGAATAGTTATCTGGCAGAGTCAGTCTTTCCTGCTCACCCTTGACTGAATGAAGCTATGCACTTGATGAGTGAACAGAAATCTGAGTGAAGCATGGGGGTTAAACCTACACAACTATAACCATCAAGGTAAGTACTTTAAGTCAATAATAAAACAGCAACATAGTGTTTGGGCTTTAAATAGGAGATGTTTTCTTCCCCAGGAATGGATAATGACGTGCCTAGAATCTCCCCAACTCATAAAGTGAACAATTCAGTAGAGAAGACATAGCTGTGGGCATGTCTAGGCAGGGAACGTCTGACATTATAGGTCTGCAGAGATCCTACATGCATTAGGCCAGAAGCCAGTTTTTCTCATGCTCCTGATAATGTCTGAGAAGTACAGTAGAAACAGAACTGATAGAAGTCCTAGATTTAGGAACAAGGGATATAGCCGTGATGATTGAAGACTGATAAATAAGGATCAGACGGCTCCTACATAAGTCATCAGAGAGCAATGTGAATGGATTACATTAAAATAATAGCCCAATAAATTAAACGCATTTTATTACATTTTATGAGCTCAATCTAGGTAAATTCAGAGCCTAACTGTGTGGGGAAGGGAGTGGTGAAGAGACCCTGAATTGGCTAAAGAAATACTGAATTTCTTAGGTTTTTCCAGATGTGACAGAAATTCAGTTTCTCTCATCTAACAGGTTGAGGAGCCAAAAAATTAATGCATTATTTAAACTAATTTTTTTTTTTTTTTTTTTGCGGTACGCGGGCCTCTCACTGTTGTGGCCTCTCCCGTTGCGGACTAACAGGCTCCGGATGCGCAGGCTCAGCGGCCATGGCTCACGGGCCCAGCCGCTCCACGGCATGTGGGATCTTCCCGGACCGGGGCACGAACCCGTGTCCCCTGCATCGGCAGGCGGACTCAACCACTGCGCCACCAGGGAAGCCCTAAACTAATTTTTGTTTGCTGAAATTTTGACACTGAAATTCCTAATTGAAACATATGGGTGAAATAGATAAAGTAAATAATGCTGAAGTATAAAGATTCACCTCTTTGGGACTTCCCTGGTGGCACAGTGGTTAGGAATCTGCCTGCCAATGCAGGGGACACGGGTTTGGGACCTGGTCCGGGAGGATCCCACATGCTGCGGAGCAACTAAGCCCGAGTGCCACAGCTACTGATGCGCGCACCTAGAGCCCGTGCTCTGCAACAAGAGAAGCCACCACAATGCGAAGCCCATGTACTGCAACAAAGAGTAGCCCCCGCTCACTGCAACTAGAGAAAGCCCACGTGCAGCAACAAAGACCCAACGCAGCCAAAAATAAATTAATTAATTAAAAAAAATTCACCTCTTCTACTACATAGTTTTCTGTGGAGCATTTTTCTTTTAACTTTTTAAATTTAGCTACTGGAATAGTACACAGTAATGCCTTTGTGAGACACCAAAAATAAAGAATATTGCTTTACATAGCAAAGAGATTACCAGAAAAGGAATATGAAGACTGTAATTTGGAGATAAGAACCACCTAAGAGAAGAATTTCTCCAAAGATCTTAACAGTAATATTCCTTTAGATGGTCAAAAAATATAAGCTGACATTTCACCTCAGGTCTCCTCTCTGACCAGCTGATGTGTTACTCCTGCCTCACTCCTTTTCACTTACCTAAGCTTGTGGCTCCTGTCACCATTCTCTCTTCCAGCCATGGCTCCTTCCCATTCTCAAGTAAGGAGATTACAGATGGTTTAGGCCTTCTGGTTCCTGCTTGAGAGAAGAAAAAGAACCTAACAATGCTATGAACTTCCCAGAATTGTGAAGCAATGCTTTGATAACCCAGAATAAGGAGAATTATAGCTACCCTAGAATTCTTTTTCACACAATAGTATCCCCAGCCAACTCTATCAGAATGCAGATTCCAGGGACCCATGTCCAACATTCTCAGAATGAATCACCATGGGGTGGATGTTCAAAATCAGAATTTTTACCATGCTTAAGGAGACTTAATATAAATAGAAATTTTAAAACTAATGACCAAATAAGGATAAGAAAATCATCTGAAGAATAGGTAAGATCAACGTCTCAGCATTCTGAACATTATGAAACAGGCAACATGAACCTGCTCATTTCTAATTCCACAAAGCACCTAAAGCTTCAGAGTATAGGAAACATACTGGCATACCAATCATAATTTCCCCCAGAGTCATAACATAGCAAACAAAGGAATATGGAACTCTTATTTTGAGTTTAGAAAGAATGATATCCTTACCCAGTGAAACCAGGTTGCTTTAGTTCTCCAACATTATACCTTTGTACAAGTCCCTCTGAGCAGGGTCCAGGAATTCCCACTCCTCCTGAGAGAAGTCAATGGAAACATCCCTGAAATTCACCAACCTCTAAAATGAGAAACCCTTTGAGTATGATTGTGCATGCCACTTTTATCACAGAGAAAACTTTTTATTAAGGGCATTAATAAAAAGTCTTAATTTAAGGATTGTCTATGGTAGTGTTTCTGGTGTAGCTCCAAAAAAGGTAATTTTGAGTGTCTGCAATAATCCTAGTTTTTTAAACTCTACCTTAGCTACTTCAGATTTTACTATATTTTAAAGAACAAAGAGTTTTTACACATAAGAAAAAATAGCAAGCAACAAACAAAACTGAAGATTCAATCAGAAATAAAAGTGTATATGATACACACTGAATGCTTTAAAATCCTTACACATGAGAGATGAGGGTGGGCTATAGTACAGACCTGCATGCAGCCTTCTATAAATTGCAGGGTCAAATCCCATCATTCCTCAAAGAAAATAGTTCCTGGCTCACTGTCATTTACTCCAACTCAACTCTTGTCTCAATTCATGGGGATTTCATATAGGTTAGAGACTATATGCTGAAAACTATAAAACACTAATAAGGAAAATGGAATATGATTCAAAGAATGATATCCCATGCTCTTGGATTGGAAGAATTAATATTTTTAAAATGACCATACTACCCAAAGCAATCTACAGATTTAATGTGATCCTTATCAAAATACTCATGACATTTTTCACAGAACTAGAACAAATGCTCCTAAAATTTATATGGAATCACAAAAGACCCAGAATTCCCAAAGTAATCCTGAGGAAAAAGAACAAAGCTGGAGGCATAACCCTTCCATACTTCAGACTATATTACTAAGCTACAGTAATCAAAACTGTAGTACTGGCACAAAACCAGATATGTAGATCAATGGAAAAGAATAGAGAGTCCAGAAATAAACCCACACACCTTGTCAGTTAATCTGTGACAAAGGAGGCAAGAATATACAATGGAGAAAAGACAGTCTCTTCAACAAGTGGTGTTGGGAAAGATGGAGAGCTACATCTAAATCAATGAAATTAAAACACTCTCACACCATATGCAAAAATAAACTCAAAATCGTTTAAAGACCTAAATATAAGACATGATACCATAAAACCCCTAGAAGAGAACACAGACAAAACATTCTGTGATATCATAAATCATAGCAATATTTTCTTACATCAGTCTTCCAAGGCAAAAGAAATAAAAGCAAAAATACAGACGAGATCCAGCGCATTCAGGGTGGTACGGCTGTAGACGGGAATAAAGACATAGACCTACTAGAGAACGGACTTGAGGATACGGGGAGGGGGAAGGGTAAGCTGGGACAAAGTGAAAGAGTGGCATGGACATATATACACTACCAAACGTAAAATAGATAGCTAGTGAGAAGCAGCCACATAGCACAGGGAGATCAGCTTGGTGCTTTGTGACCACCTAGAGGGGTGGGAGAGGGAGAGTGGGAGGGAGGGAGACGCAGGAGGGAAGAAATATGGGGACATATGTATAACTGATTCACTTTGTTATAAAGCAGAAACTAACACACCATTGTAAAGCAATTATACTCCAATAAAGATGTTTTAAAAAAAAACACAAATGGAACCTCATCAAACTTAAAAGCTTTTCCACAGCAAAGAAAACCATCAACAAAATGAAAAGACAGCCTACAAAATGGAAAAAAATATCTGCAAATGATGTGACAGACAGGGCTTAATATCCAAAATATACAAACAGCTCACACAACTCATTATCAAAAAACAAACAAACAATTGAATTAAAAAATGGGCAAAAGATATAAACAGACATTTCTCCAAAGAAGATATACAGATGGCAACAGGCACATGAAAAGATTTTCAACATCGCTAATCATTAGAGAAATGTAAATCAAAATTACAATGAGGTATCACCTCATATGGGTCAGAATGGCCATCATTCAAAGTCTACAAATAATAAATGCTGCAGAGGGTGTGGAGAAAAGGGAACCCTCCTACACTGTTGGTGGGAATGTAAATTGGTGCAGCCACTATGGAAAACAGTTTGGAGGTTCCTTAAAAAAACTAAAAGTGGAGCTATCATATGATCTAGCAGTCCCACTCCTGGGTAAATATCTGGAAAAGATGAAAACTCTAATTTGAAAACATACATGCACCCCAATGTTCATTGTAGCACTATTTACAATAGCCAGGTCATGGAAACAACCTAAATGCCCATCAACAGATGAATGCATGAAGAAGATGTGGTACATACATACAATGGAATATTACTCAGCCATAAAAGGGAACAAAATTGGGTCATTTGTAGAGATGTGGATGAATCTACAGACTGTCATACAGAGTGAAGTAAGTCAGAAAGAGAAAAACAAATATCGCATATTAACACATATATGTGGAACCTAGAAAAATGGTACAGATGAACCGGTTTGCAGGGCAGAAATTGAGACACAGATGTAGAGAACAAATGTATGGACACGAAGGGGGGAAAGTGGTGGGGTGGTGGTGGTGGTGGTGGTGGTGTGATGAATTGGGAGATTGGGATTGACATGTATACAATGATGTGTATAAAATGGATGACTAATAAGAACCTGCTGTATAAAAAAATAAATAAAATAAAATTCAAAAAAAAGGGAGTGTTTCCTTAATAACTCTTTCAGATTTTTCGTCATTAGTGTATAGGAATGCAAGAGATTTCTGTGCATTAATTTTGTATCCTGCTACTTTACCAAACTCATTGATTAGCTCTAGTAGTTTTCTGGTAGCATCTTTAGGATTATCTATGTATAGTATCATGTCATCTGCAAACAGTGACAGTTTTACTTCTTCTTTTCCGATTTGGATTCCTTTTATTTCTTTTTCTTCTCTGATTGCCATGGCTAAAAGGATTAATCTCCAAAATATACAAGCAGCTCATGCAGCTCAATACCAAAAAAAACAAACAACCCAATCCCAAAATGGGCAGAATATCTAAATAGACATTTCTCCAAAGAAGATATACAGATTGACAACAAACACATGAAAGGATGCTCAACATCACCAATCATTAGAGAAATGCAAATCAAAACCACAGTGAGGTATCATCTCACACCAGTCAGAATGGCCATCATCAGAAAATCTACAAACAATAAATGCTGCAGAGAGTGTGGAGAAAAGGGAACCCTCTTGCACTGTTGGTGGGAATGTAAATTGATACAGCCACTATGGAGAACAGTATGGAGGTTTCTTAAAAAACTAAAAATAGACCTACCATATGACCCAGCAATCCCACTACTGGGCATATACCCTGAGAAAACCATAATTCAAACAGAGTCATGTGCCACAATGTTCACTGAAGCGCTATTTACAATAGTCAGGACACGGAAGCAACCTAAGTGTCCATCACTGGATGAATGGATAAAGGAGATGTGGCACATATATACAATGGAATATTACACAGCCATAAAAAAGAAACTGAGTTATTTGTAGTGAGGTGGATGGACCTAGAGTCTGTCATGCAGAGTGAAGTAAGTCAAAAAGAGAAAAACAAATACTGTATGCTAACTTATATATATGGAATCTAAAACAAAACAAAAAAAGCTTCTGAAGCTAGGGGCAGGACAGGAATAAAGACGCAGACGTAGACGTGGAGAATGGACTTGAGGACCCGGGGAGGGGGAAGGATAAGCTGGACGAAGTGAGAGAGTGGCATGGACATATATACACTACTAAATGTAAAATAGATAGCTAGCAGGAAGCAGCTGCATAGCACAGGGAGGTCAGCTTGGTGTTTTGTGACCACCTAGAGGGGTGGGATAGGGGGGAGGGAGAGAGGCACAAAAGGGAGGGGATATATGTATAAATATAGCTGATTCACTTTGTTATACAGCAGGAACTAACACAACATTGTAAAGCAATTATACTCCAATAAAGATGTTAAAAAAAAGAAAACAAATGTATGGTTACCAAAGGGGAGAGGGAGGGGGGAGGCATAAATTAGGAGCATGGGATTAACAGATACAAACTACTATACATAAAATAGATAAGAAACAATCACAGGGACTTATATTCAATATCTTATAATAACCTATAATAAAAATAATACTAAAAGTGTATATAGAGAGATATACAGATATATAAAAAACTGAATCACTTTGCTGTACACCTGAAACTAATACAATATTGTATATCAACTATACTTTAATTAAAAAAGAAGAATGAAATATACAAATGAGGAACTCTGAGCTATAAGTGTTGGCCTGACATCTAAACTGATTCCTTTTAACCTATCTAAAAACATGTAAATCTCCACCACAGAAAGCAAATTAGGATCAAGTGAAGAGCGCTTTCTCTGCAAAATATCTGAACATAGTATAATCAAGGGAGATATGAGTAGTAAACCACTCCACATCAAAACCACAGTGCATCTTTTCTGGAGATAATCAGTACAAAAGTGTTTAGCATGCTATCTATGTACTTGTTCAGTAAATGTTAAATGCATTCAGGTAAGTTAATTTCATCAAACCAATTCCAAGGGTGAGACAGTTTGTCCTTTGGCCCCTTTATCATCTTTACCCAAATCATGGATTTAAGCATATCAAAGCCTTTATCACAAACCTTCAAAATACAGCTTACTCCAAAGTACAGTTCCCACTCCAGCCTGGCATTCAGACTCTGGCTGACCTGTGCCCACCTAAGCTAAGAGGTGGTGAATCCAAAAAGAACTTCCCAGGCCAGGAGGGGAAAGTCAAGGAGTGAGGCAAGGAGGGAGTGTTTTGGTCAGTGGTTTCCACCTCAGTGTCCAGCGGAGCAAAGGGAAAGGTAGGAAGTGGAACATGTGGACTTGGCAGGCCACGTCTAATTGGAAATTTCACCAACCCAGAATGTGGACCAAGCACAGTAAGAATGACCTGTTGACAGAGATGCAGATTATCCAGATTTTTAGGTGAAAATTCCCTATTATTAACGTTGAAAAGTCATTCTAACTTAATAACTGTTTTCATCAAACCAAGTCCCTCCCTGGTGGATGTGTACAGCTATTGTATCTTCAGCTGGTCTGTTAAAAAAAAAAAATCAACCTTAAATAAGCCCATAGGCCATAACACTCTCCAAAACTGTGGCAAGGGCAGTGTATTTCCTGCCCTCCTCTTTCCCCCTGGCATGTCTTCTCTAGCCTACCAAATCCTGGAAGGCAGTCTGCCCGTTCCCCCTGGAAGTCCTCCCACACTTCTCCAGCCCACGGGAGCCTCTGATACCTCTGCCCTCCTCCTACATCAACCACCACTGGCATTTAAGCACTGACATCCCTATTTTTTGTTTGTGTGTTTGTTTATCATTTAACTTAGATTTATTATACTTTAAAAGAAATTTTATTGGAGTATAGTTGATTTACAATGTTGTGTTAGTGTCAGGCATACAGTAAAGTGAATCAGTTATACATATACGTATATCCACTCCTCTTTTAGATTCTTTTCCCATATAAGCCATTATAGAGTACTGAGTAGAGTTCCCTGTGCTATGTAGTAGGTCCTTATTAGTTACCTACCTGTTTTTTCTTTAAATGCTCCATCTGTGCTGTTCAAAGGAAACCACTTTGTGAAATGCCACACGGATGGAGCAGAGAGAGCTGCCCCAGCAGGCTCCAAGATCACTGCAGTTCAGACTGACCACAAGGCAGTGTCCAGGGCAAGAGAAGGAAATGGATGTACCAAAGCACAGTGAGGGTGAAATTTCAGTAAATACCCACCTTTCTTCTAATTCTCCTGGGCCTATCAGCCATTTTTACGTTTCCCTGAGAGCTTTCCCAGAGATGAGCATAGCCTCCAAAACGCAGATCTGAGGAACTGAAAAGAAATGAGAGGCGCTGGGAGAAAGGCCCTCTGCACCAGCTGAAGAGGGGCCTGTCCGAGGCCGCAGAATGAAGGCGAGGATTGCAGAAGACGCTGGCACTTCCCAGACCTCAGCTGATGGAAAAACGAGAGTCGAGAGGGGCCACAAGGCCAGTGGCACTAACTTCCAGTACTCCAGTCAGAGGAAAAGAGCCTCCAGCACCTACATGAATTTAAAATGCCTCTGAGGGCTTCCCTGGTGGCGCAGTGGTTAAGAATCCACCTGCCAATGCAGGGGACATGGGTTTGAGCCCTGGTCAGGGAAGATCCCACATGCCGCAGAGCAACTAAGTCCATGCCCCACAACTGCTGAGCCTGCGCTCTAGAGCCCGCGAGCCACAACTACTGAGCCCACGTGCCACAACTACTGAAGCCCGTGTGCCTAGAGCCTGTGCTCCACAACAAGAGAAGCCACCGCAATGAGAGGTCCGTGCACCACAAGGAAGAGTAGCCCCTGCTCGCCACAACTAGAGACAGCCCACACACAGCAATGAAGACCCAATGCAGCCAGAAATAAAAATTAATTAATTAAAATAAAATAAAGAATAAACTGCCTCTGAGCGCCCCAGCTGCAGGAAAGGCCGGTTTCGAAATCCCTTTCCAGCCGCTGTTCCAAGTAGGCGAGGCGCATGCGCAAGCGCATCACGTGGGCTTCTGTGCTTCAGGCTGGTTGGTGGGTTGATGGAGGGCGGGTGGACTGCAGGCTCTCCGGAAGCGAATGTGGGGAGCTAGGACCTTGACGGGAGGTAGGCCTTTGAGGCAGAGAGGTATGAATACGTTTTTCTTTCGTATGCCTCAGATTAGGGCCCCGATATCTGGGGCTCACTTAGAATTCAGGATTAGGTTACACAGAAACTGTCTTAGTTTGCAGCAAGTCCATTTCACGAAGAAATTTGTTAAATGGTGAGGTCAGAACAGTGCTAAATCAAAAAGACTTGAGACATTTCATACGTGAAGTACCATGTGTGGACTTTAACTGGGTTCTGGTTTGCACAAATCAACTGCAAAAGACATTTTGAGAAACATTATGTATATTTTAACCTAAACTGAAAATTAGATTTTGTTGGGGCATTATTGTTAGTTTTGTTAGGTAACCAGGGAAGCGGCCAAGGAGGAAAAATAATTCTAATTTTCAGAGACACATGCTGAAGTATTAACTGTCTAATGATGTTTGGAATTTGTTTCAGAATATTTAAACTTTTGCTAAATCAAGGATATGGAGTAAAATGGAAGGAGAGAAACTGTTATGGAAGAAACAAACCCAAAATACTTAGGACCATGTGAACTGAATGCAATAGATGGACCTTGCTTGGATCAGTATTTTTCTCTGTGAGAACGCAGTTATCACAATCAGGGAAATTTGAACATTGACTTTTTATTATACAACATTAAAAACAATCTTATTATTAGGTGTATTAGGCTGCTTAGCTAGGTATTTTTAAGTTTTTACATTTTAGATAGATACATGGGAGAATTTATCATTAAAAATGTTATCTGGGATTTGCTTTAAACTCTTCCAGGAAAAATGTTGGTGGGGAAATAGATAAAACAAGATTGGAAGTATTTATAATTGCTAAAACTGAGAAACAGGTACATGGACAGGCTTATTATAGTATTCTCAAATATTTTCATATGTTTGAAATTTTCATAATGAATGTTTGAAGTGTACAATTTTCAATAGTGTAGTTTAGATAAAAAACAAACACTGTAGAGAGAACACTGTTTTAGTACCTGAAGCTGTTCATGCAAATAATCAATACATAATCTATAATAAGAATAGAAGAGAGTTTTGATTGCACCAAACTGAGGACTGTAGCCCAGGAATGCTCCCTCCACCAAGGAAGAAATTTCTCCAGAGAAGCATGGTTTTCAGCACAGCTTCATATCTTGTCAGAACAAATATCAAAATGACAGGGTTACACTCCTTCAAGTTTTTCAAAGAGACAGATTAGCACATACATAGTGAGTCAGCATGACCTTGGTGTCTGGGAAGGGAGCCTTATCTTCAAAGGAGTACTAGCATTGACATCATGGAGGGGGGTGGGCATTTATCCCTATCTTCAAAGTGGACCTTCTAAGCAATCTGGTAAATGCATTCTTTTCTTTAACGGTTAAAGGAGATGTACAAAATGCATGTTTGACAGGCCATGAGACAGGCTGTTCTTGTTAGCATAAAGTTCAAGCCATATCGTGTATAAGCCAGAATGACTTCCCCATACCTTAACATGTAAAAATTTCTTCCATCAAAGCAATAACTGTGAAAATTATTACTGTGGCTATCATGCGGAAATTGGAGGACAAAAGTTAGCCCAGGATACAAATTATTAATTTTGAAATATTGAAGTCCACCTTTTAAAGTTACACCAGGGTTCAGCAAACAGCCTCTGAGCCAAATTCAGTCCACTGCTTGATTTTGTAAATAAAGTGTTACTGGAACAAAGCTGTGCACATTTGTTTATGTATTTTCTATGGTTGCTTTCCTGCAAGAACAGAGTTGTATGGTAGAAACTGTATAGCCAACAGAGCCTAAAATTTTATTAAAAGGCCCTTTATAGAAAAAAATTTCCAACACCAGGGTTAAATGAAAGAATATAGTTGGTATGGGAAGTGATTACAGAGGAAAAAGAATGAAATTGAAAACTGTATCAATTATCCTTTGCTGTGTAACAAACCTGTCCAAAACTTAGAGGCTTGAAACAACAGTGATTGATTAGCTATCACCTGAATGGTTTTCCTGCTGGTCTCACCTGGACTCAACCTTAAAATTCAGTTAGGGCCAGGTGGTTTGGGATGGCCTAGGAATGCATTACTTACATGACACCTGGCAAGCTGGTTGGTGAAGGGAGCCTCAGTTGGGAAGGCTCATCTCTACTTCATATCCAAAGAATGTGTGCCCATTTGCAATTTACCACAAACATCTTCCATAAGGACAGCAAAAGGCATTTTTGTTTTTAATGGGTTTTTCCCCAACATATTTGACATACAATTACCTGCACATATTTAAAGTATATAATTTTGATATTACCTGGCTTGTGTAAATATAGAATAATAGAAAAATATATTCAATATAATTAGAAATATATATTATATAGTATATATAATCACTAGTAGCAAGGTAGTGAATATATATTCTGTCACTGTAGATTAGTTTTCATTTTCTAGAGCTTTCTATAAATGGAATCATATAGCATATACTCCTTTTTTGTCTGTCGTCTTACACTCAGCATAATTATTTTGAGATGCATCTGTTGGTGGATATTTGGGTTGTTTCCACTTTGGGGGTATTACAAATAAAGCTCCTAGGAGCATACCTGTAAAACTCTTTTTCTAGATGTATGTTTTAATTACTCTCAGGTGAATATCTATGAGTAGAAAGACTGGATCATTTGGTTAGTGTATGTTTAATTATTTTTTATTTTTTGAGGTACGCGGGCCTCTCACTGTGGTGGCCTCTCCCGTTGTGGAGCACAGGCTCCGGACGCGCAGGCTCAGCGGCCATGGCTCACGGGCCCAGCCGCTCCGTGGCATGTGGGATCTTCCCGGACCGGGGCACGAACCCGTGTCCCCTGCATCGGCAGGCGGACTCTCAACCACTGCGCCACCAGGGAAGCCCTGTATGTTTAATTTTTAAAGAAACTGCCAAACTATTCCCCAAAGTAGTTGTACCATTTTACATTCTCACCAGCAGTGTGTGAGAGTTCCAAATCCTCCAGATCCTTGCTAACCCTTGGTATGGGCAGGCTGTCTAATTTTAGTTACTATAATTAATTAATATTTTATGGCTGGGCAGAATCCAGAGGATGCAAGAGTATAAAGTCAAAAGTCAGATTTCACTCAGTACTCCTTACCAAGTCAATCTCTTCCCCAAGGGTAATCTCTGTTAACTATTTAGTGAGCATCTTCAGTTCTGTGCATTTGTACACACACACACACACACACACACACACACACACACACACACATACATTTGCATACATAGTTTATTTCCATAAGTGGGAAACATGAGCAATGCTCTAAGGTTCACTTTCTTAATTTACTCTCTTGGTAATATTCCACACACAGAGCTGAACTATAAGTGTGGGTATACTTTATTTGGGAGTATCATATCTTTTAAAACAATTCCCTGATACTTGAGTATGAGGATATTTCCAGGAATTCTCTATTATAGACAATGTTCCAATCATCAGTCACACGTATTATACTTGTACATATGAGCAAGAGTTTCCTTATGAGAGATAAGGAAAAAGATTCTCAATACATTTTAAATACTTTAGATCTTGCCAAATTGCCCTTCAGAAAGACTATACTAACTTAATTGCACCAACAAAGCTTGGCAATGCCTCTTGCTCAGGATTGCCATATACTCCGAGTTTCAATACTTGGGATATACTGACAAATTAGTCACTGTTTATCACAAATTCAAATTAAACTGAGCATCCTGCATTTTTATTTGCTAAATCTGGCAACGCTTCTTTTTCCTGACACCTTACTGATACTCAATATTTTACATTTGTAAAAATCTGAAGGGAAAAACATTACACTACTGTTTTGATTTGTGTTCAGATCATATAAGTAGGAGAACAACATAATGAAACTAATGAAAAAGTAATATATAAAAGAACAGAAATAAATGAAATTTAAAACTGTAGCATAAATATATCAATCCAAAATCTGGCGTTAGAAAATAAAATAAAATAGATAAACCACCTACTAATATTATCAAAAAGAATAGAAGCAGCACAAACACAAAAATAAAAAAGTGGGGGGAATAACCAGAAATACAAAAGGTGTTACAAGAGTTATTACTCATATATAAATCTGTATAAGTGTATAAAAATAAATATGAATATCTGCTAGAAATAGATGTTATGCTTGTATTATAAAAGTTGACTCTAAATGTATGAACAAACTAAAAGGCTAATAACTATGGAAGAAATCAAAGAAATATCAAAATGCTTAACTCCCAGAAGCTACCAGATTCGGAGAGTTCACTGGTGAACTCGTTTCAAATTTTCAAGGAAAAAAATTACCAGTATAATTTTAAATTTCTAATGCTTTAAAGACAGAAATTTTCATGATTTAAAAAAATGGACTAATTTTTGGAACAGTTTTAGGTTCACAGCAAAACTGAGCGCCAAGTACAAGAGAGTTCCCATATACTCCCTGTTCCAAAACGTGTACAACCTCCCCCACTACCACATTCCAAATCTCAGTGGTACCTTTGTTACAATTGGTGAACCTACATTGACACGTCATTATCACCCAAAGTCTGTAATTTACATTACAATTCACTTTTGGTGTTGTACAGTCTATGGGTTTTGACAAATATATAATGACATGTATCCACCATTGTAGTATCATGCAGAATGGTTTGACTACCCTAAAAATCCTCTGCGTCCTGTCTATTCAGCCCTTCTCCCTAACCCCTAGCAACCACTCATCTTTTTGCTGTCTTCATAGTTTTGCCTCTTCTGAAATGTCATGTGGTTGGAAGTACATGGCCTTTTCAGATTTTCATTTAGTAATATACATTTAAATTTCTCCATGCCTTTTTGTGACTTGGTAACTCATTTCTTTTTAATGCTGAAAAATACTCTACTGTCTGGATGTACTAGAGTTTATCTATCCATTCATCTACTGAAGGACATCTTGGTTGCTTCCAAATTTTGGCAATTTTGAATGAAGTTGCTATAAACATACCTATGCAGGTTTTTGTGTGGACCTAAGTTTTCAACTCCTTTGGGTAAATATGAAGAAGCATGATTGCTAGATCATATGGTAAGAGTATTAGTTTTATAAGAAACTGCCAAACTGTCTTTCAAAGTAGCTATACCATTTGGATGGGTGTGGCTCCCATCAGGTCCCTGGAAGGGCTGCTACTTAGTCACTGGATGGGCTCCTGGATGGTAAGGACGGGCTCTGGACTGTGGCTGAGAGGGGCTACAACCAAGCCCCAGGGCTGTTTCAGTTTCCACAGCTAAAATTGAGGTCTACAAACCTGGCTGTGGAGGTACAGATGGCTGTTTCTCCTGCCAGGTCCCTGGATTAGCTGGACTGCTCCCTGACTGTGGCTAGAGAGGCTGGAGCCAAGTATAGGGCCATTTCAGGATCTCCTGGGATGCAGATGTGTCTCCCATAGGGTCCCTGTGCCAGCAGGGCTGCTCATGGACTGTGGCTGGAAGGAGCTGGAGCCAAGTATAGGGCCTTTCAGGATCTCTGGGGATGGAAATGAAGTGTTTCCTACTGGGAACCTGGACCCTCAGGACTGTTGGCCGACTGTAGCTACTGAGGGCCCTTTCAGGATCTACAGGGTCAGAGATGGGAATGTCTCCTGCAAAGTCCCTGTGCCAACAAGACTTCATGGACTGTGGCTGTGATGGCCTGGAGCCCAGTTATAAGTCTTTCAGAATCTACAATCTGACTGAGCTCAGATTGCTTTGGTGGGCTTACCTCCAGGGACTCCTGAACCCTAGCTGAAAAGGAATAGAACTTGTTCACACACCAATTCAGGGTCTATAGCTGGGACTGAGGTCTATTACCCAATGCATAGGTGCACATTCATCCTTCCAGGTTCCTTAGTGTATGGTACTGGTGACAGAACCAAAGTCAAATGGGACTGTAGCTGAATTCTTGTGGGTACAGAGCCGTTTCTTGGTCTGTAGCCAGGACCATGGTTGGTGGGTCAGTTGCCTGTGTATGAACAAACCTTATCAAAATGGCTCCTCAGCCGTGGACTCCACTGGGGTTTCACTGGATCACAAAGACCCCACAAAGTCACTTTTGTTCATGGGTGGATGCCAAATTATTGCTGAAGGGGGCATATAAGTGAGGGACATCTTATTTGGCCCTTGTTGGTGTCACTTTGTAGATTCAATTTCTTTAATACTTATAGGAATATTCATATTATGTTCATCTCATGAGTTTTGGTAAGAGAGTTTTTGTTTTTTTTTAAAGAATTTGTCCATTCTATATAAGTGATTGAATTTATGGGTGGAGAGTGGTTCATAGTATTTATGTATCCTGTTAATGTTTGCAAGGTCCCCTTTCTCATTTCCAAGTGGTTTGAGAGTTTTCTACATTTGTTACTAATTTCTAGTTTGATTCCACTGTGGTTGGAGACGAAACTCTGTATTATTTCAAGTATTTAAACAATTTTGGGGTTTATCATATAGCCGAGGATATGGTTGATTTTGTTATAGATTCTGTTGGTACTTGAAAAGTACATGTATTCTGCTGTGGTTGGGTGGAGTGTTCTATGTCAATTGGATCCTAGTGACTGCTATTTATTCTAAATCTTTGATAATTTTCTGTATAGTCATTATTTCAAGTACTCAAAGAGGGGGATTAAAGCCCCCAAGTATAATTTTGGATTTGTCTATTTCTCATTTCAGTTGTTAGGTTTTACTTCATGTATTTTGAAGCTCTATTATTTGGTGCATACATATTTAGGTTTGGTATCGTCTTTCTGGTTTTTCTTTTATCAGTATGTAGTGTATCTCTCTGTCTCTGGAAAATCTCTTTGCTCTGAAGTCTACTTTATTCTGGGGTATCTTTTTCCATCCATTTACTTTTTGTTTTCAGGTGAAATTCAACATTAACATAAAATTAGGGCTTCCCTGGTGGCGCAGTGGTTGAGAGTCCGCCTGCCGATGCAGGGGACGCGGGTTCGTGCCCCAGTCCGGGAAGATCCCACATGCTGCGGAGCAGCTGGGCCCGTGAGCCATGGCTGTTGAGCCTGCGCGTCCGGAGCCTGTGCTCCGCAGCGGGAGAGGCCACAACAGTGAGAGGCCCGCGTACCGAAAAAAAAGAAAAAAAAAAAAATTAACATAAAATTAGCCATTTTAAAAAGTACAATTTGGTGGCATTTAATGAATTCACGTCATGAAACGGTCTTAGTTTCAAATTTTTCATCACCTCAGAATACCCCATACCCACTAAGTAATCACTATCCATTCCCCCTCTCCCATTCCCAGGTAGACTTTAATCTGCTTTCTGTCTATGGATTTGCTTATTTTGGATATTTCATATAAAAGGAATCATACAATATGTAACCTTTTCTTTTGGCTTCTTTCACTTAGCAAAATGTTTTTGAAATTCATTTAAGTTGTAGCACGTATCAGTACAGTACTTCACTCCACTTTGTGGCTGAATAATATTCCATTGTATGTATCTACTATAACTTGTTCATCTGTTGATGGACATTTGGGCTCTCTCCACCTTTTGGCTGTGTATAGTGCTCCTATGAATATTCATAAACAAGTATTTTTTCAGTACTTGTTTCCTTTCTTTTGGGTATGTACCTAGGAATGGATTTGCTGGGTAGTTATATGTTTCATTTTTGAGGACTTGCCGAACTGTTTTCCATAGTAGCCACACGATTTTACATTGTGCCACCAACAATGTATGAAGGTTCCCAATTTTCCACATCCTTGCCAACATCTTTTGTTTATTACAGCTATCCTAATAAGTGTGAAGCGGTATCTTACTGTGGTTTTGATTTGCCTTTCCTTAATGACCAATGATGATGAATGTTTTTAAATGCTTTTTGGCCATTGGTATATACTCTTTGGAGAAGTGTCTTCCCAAGACCTTTGCCCATTTTTAAATTGTGGGGTTTTGTTGTTGTTGTTCTGAGCTGTAAGAATTCTTTGTATACTCTGGATACTAAATCCTTATCAGGTATATGATTTGCAGATATTTTCTACCCTTCTGTAGGTTGTCCTTTCACTTTCTTAATATCCTCTGATGCAAAAAGGTTTTAATTTTTATGAAGTCCAATTTATCTTTTTTTTTTTTTTTTGCTCATATGTTTGGTGTCAAATCCAAGAATCTACTGCCAAATAGGAGGTCATAAAGATTTATTCCTGTTTTCTTCTAATAATTTTACAACCTAGCTCTTATATTTAAGTTGTTGATCTATTTTGAATTAATTTTTGTATGTAGACTAAGGTAGGGGTTCAACTTCATTTTTCTGCATTAGGTTATCCATTTGTCCCATCATGTGTGTAACAGACTGTTCTTTCCCCATTAAATGGTCTTGGCACATTTATCAAAATTCTATTGGCCATGGCAGTTTATTAATGGGGCTCTCAATCCTATTCTGTTTGTCTATATGTTTATGTTTATGACAGTACCGCACTCTTGATTACTGTACCTTTGTAATTAGCTTTGATATCAGGAAGCGGGAGTCCTACAACTTTGCTTTTCTTTTCCAGTATTGTTTTGGCTACTTCAGTCCCCTTTCAATTCCATAAATATGGGGACTAGCTTTTCTATTTTAGTCAAAAAGGCCATCAGAATTTTGACAGGAATTGAAGTGAATATGTAGATCTCTTTGGGTAGTACTGACATCTTACCAGTTTTAAGTCTTCCAATCCATGGACATGGCATATGTTTACATTTATTGAGGTCTTCTCGAATTATATAGTTTTATAGGTTTTTTTCTTTTATGTTTTATAGTTTTCAGTGTACAAGTCTTTTCACATCTTTCATTAAATTTATTCTTAGGTATTTTATTCTTTTTGATTCTGTTGTAAATGGGATGTTTTTCTCAATTTCCTTTTCTGATGGTTCATTGGTGGTGTATGAAAATACTTTTTTAAGTATAGTTGGTTTACAATGTTGTGTTAGTTTCTCGTATACAGAAAAGTTGTTCATTTATATATGTAAAATACAACTGATTTTTGTGTGTTCATCTCGTATTCTGTAGCTTTGCTGAACTTATTAGGCTTAGTAGTTTCTTTGTGGATTCACCTGGATTTTCTGTGTATAGAATGATGTTTGCAAACAGAGGTAGTTTTACTTCTTCCTTTCCAATTTAGATGCCTTTTATTTCTCTTCTGTACCTAATTGTTTCTGACTATGGCTTCCAGCACTATGTTGAATAGGACACTCTATTCACAAAATAAGAGTATCAAGATGAAAACAAAGAATTGAGAAAAGTAAATACTACCAAAAAAGGCAAGTGCAACAATATTGAGAGCAGACTAATTAGAAGAACTGAATGGGTTTTTAAAGGGAAAAATTCATCAGGAAGAAATGTTATTAATTTCTACAGGTCTAAATAAAACAGCTTTGAAATATGTTAAGCAAAATTTGATTGACGTACATGAAGAAATGCTTCCTAACATGATCATAAATTTATTATATCACTTACAGAAATGGAAGTACTAAGTTTTTAAAAATAATTAAGGCTTATTTCTTCTGCTGGGGTGAACACAATGGCATTTGTTCTATTAATAATATTTATACCTACATTTATATCACAGATTTAATTTTACATGTGTTAAACATATAATATAAATTAATAAATAAAAATACAGATCATTAATATAAAACAACATGAGAATAAAATATCTAGAAAAATATCAAATTTTATAACCATTTGTATTAATTTTAGCATATTACTAAAATAGATATACACACACTCACACATTAAATACTTGCTTTACGATACAGAGCTTGATCACATTCAAAACTGAACTTTATGAGTTAAAATGGAAGAAATCACAAAATACACTGATTACAATGCTACAAAATAAAAAGCTAAATACTAGGATATTGTAAAAATGAATATGTCCATCTAGCCATTTGTAAGCACTCTTTGAAACAGTAATTCTTGTCTAAAAGAGAAAATAAAAATGAAAATTATATGCCACTTAGAAATGAAATGAATTTCAGAACAGTAAAAAGATAAATAAACCAAATTATGATTAAATAAACTTGAAAAATCAATACAATAAAAAGAAATTAGCTTGAGATTAGTAAACAGTAACAGAAATTAACAAAATATAAAAGACACACTGAAGAAATGATTAAAAGCATAAAGCTGCTTCTTTGATTTAAAAAATAGAAAAAAATAATTGCCAAGTATAATCAGAAAGAGACATAGCCAAAAGCAAGAAGGAGATTAATTATATCATTTAGTTCTAGAAGTGAATATGCCCCAAGTTTGTGTTCTGTCTAGATAGATCAGCATACATCAGATTGTAGGTTTATATCTGTCAGTAGGTGTTAAGTATTTTCTTTGCATTTGTTTCTTCTATGCCTAGTTTAAATTATATGAAGCACAGATGTTAATAGTATGTTAGGTATTATAACATGTAACTTTTTTTCTGATGTGTGTGTGTGTGTGTGTGTAGTATTTTCAGTGTGGGTTACAGACCATAAACATCTAGAAACAACACACATAAAGGGGAAAAGTAAAGTGTTTCACTTTCACTTGGGTGTGAACATTTTCCACCATAAAAAAAAAAGTGAGAAGAGTGGCATTGTTTTATATTTTTGCAAATCTCCTTAATGTCCAGTTTAATAGAATACAGCTGGTATTTTATATGTGCTCCTGCACTTAACCTGTTGACATAAATAAAATCTGGCCTGACACAGATATAGAGTTAGAAAATGGAGGAGTGTTTTAATAGACCTTTTCAGGTAATTGTCAACATTGTCCTTTGATAATACACCAAAAATCAACAAGTAGTAATTTCTTAAAGGTTACTTATAATGTGGAATCTGGCTTTTATCTCTTGAAATCCATTTGTCTGTCTTATACTTTAATATACCCACAGATGATTTTGCAGCATTATGTACTAATTGGAAAATATTGGTTCAGTGAATTAGGCAGATCTTCCATCAACATATTTCATTATATGGTATTATAAAATCACATTCATTAAAATCATCACCAATCTCATCATAAAGGAGTAAGTATTGGGAAACTGTCAAGTTCTTGGTGGCAAATAACTTGTTTTTCAATATTCTAATTTTTTTGCTTGAAAGTCAAATTAACAAAATTACTGTCAGTTTTCTTTACTGTTTTAAAAAAATCACTTCATTTTTTTTACAAATGTCTACCAAATATCCAAGTCTGAGTCACCTTATTCAAAATTCGTCAGCTAATCTTTCAAATAAAATTGGTGTCCATAAAAAGGTAGCTGGTTCAGCTCGCAAATCAATCATTGAAGTGCACTTCCTTGAAACAACTTCATACATGAAGGACTTTATGTGTATTTCTCTTTTCATCACGTATAGTTTTTAAAAGATGTGTACATATCAATTTTAGTATCGTGGTTGTGATATTATAGTATCATTTTGTAAGACATTACCATTGAAGTAAAGTGAGTAAAGAGTACATGGGATCTCCCTATTTAATTTCCTGCAACCCTGTGTGAATCTACAGTTATCTCAAAATTAACAGTATAATTTTATTATTTTTTTTTTATTTTATTTTTTTGCGGTACGCAGGCCTCTCACAGTTGTGGCCTCTCCCGTTGCGGAGCACAGGCTCCAGACGCGCAGGCTCATTGGCCATGGCTCACGGGCCCAGCCGCTCTGCGGCATGTGGGATCGTCCCAGACCGGGGCACGAACCCGTGTCCCCTGCATCGGCAGGTGGACTCTCAACCACTGCACCACCAGGGAAGCCCTAACAGTATAATTTTAAAATGTTGTACCCAAAGGTCAAGATTTAACAAAATTAATTTTTCCTTTTTTATGAAGAACATTCTTAAGTGGAACTTGCAATTTTTTTTACCACAGTAGGGGGTGGTAAAAAATACAATAATACTAGTAGTACAGTTTGGTGACACTGCCTTGATTCATGCTAGAAGCCCAGCGGTTTTATCCATGATTGTTTCTGCACCATCAATGCAAATTTCAGCACAACAGAAAAAAGCAAGTAATGTCTTAGTGTTATAATGAAATTTGTTTTGACCATGCAGATCACTTGAAAGGGCCCCCAAACATCCTCTGACCATACTTAGGGAACCACTGATCCATAATAATAAATTAGAATTAAATGAAACAATTACATTAAAATTTACTGCTACTCCTTTTAAAATGGAACATCTCAATGGTGACCATAACAGGCTTAACGGATTTGAAGCAATATTCATTGTTTCATACTGTTCATCATCTTTTCTTCAAAATTTTCTGCAGTATAGTCTACTACTTACCATAGGATTGGTAGGATGGGCAGTGGTTGCTCTGGGGCACATTTTCTGTCTGTTTTAAACATCTAGAGCTGTCACCTCAGGTTATGAAATATGGGGCAATAATGGACAGATAGTCCAGACACAGACTGAAAGACAAAACCAAAAAAACCCTCCAAGACTGAGAGGATTCACATATCTGAATACCACGTGGTGTTTGCCTCCTAATCAGTTTCCAAATTTGCACACAGATTTTAATGCTAGGCCCAGGCAGACAACTCAGGTTACCTGTCCTAATTCTGTCTCTTCTGAGAGGTTCTAAGCAGAAGGCCTGATGTGGGTTTAAGAATTAGTAGAGGTGGGCTTGGGCAGGGTCAAAGGATGGGACTTCTTTCTACCTATTTCTCAGAACATTTCCAGATCTTTCTGTTTGGTTGCTGCTCCATAGAAATGTTTCCCAGAGTTTAAATCTCTTTGAATCTATTTAAATCTTCATATACCAGCAGTGCTCTATTTTTTCCTGTTGAGAGTTTTAAATAATTTAAGGCAAAATCTTTTATTTTTATGAGGCAATTACACTGAAAACTGAAATATTCCTTCCGAAAGCTAAAAAACTGGTGAAAGGTACATGTGTAATTTTGGAATCTTTGTTTTGGTGACATGATTTTATGGAAAAGAGTAATTAAGTTCTAAGACTTAAAGAGATGAAAACTCAAAAGGTATTTTTCTGCTGAGAAAATGTAAGAGCATGAGGCCAGGATTTACCGTGGGGAGGGCTAAGAAGGGCAGGCCATGCCAGCTGCTCCATTTAAGATAGTATTTCATAATTTTTCACCAGGTTCTGCTCACTCCACTCAAACTTAGATTTTGAACAAAAATTATGACTCTTACACCTCATATTATTTGAGATAGTGATTCCCTAACTCTAACTCCTTTGGATAGCGAAACTTTGGGACCTATGTTTATTTTTTCCCTAACTGAAAGCCAATGACCCAACCACTGAGTATTGTACTTTACATCCTGCATCACCACTTTCTAAATACTCATACACTTTCTCTTATGTTTTCAAATTTATTCTAAATACCTGTACAGAGATAAAAAGATAAGTTATTATACAATTTCTACATTTTCCTGCCTGTTGTTAGAAAACTTATTTTCCAAAGAAAATTCACATTTAGTCAAGTTTCATGAAAAAAAAACTGGGCCTTGGGGCACGACTCTAAATGAATTTGTGGGATACTGCCATTTTCAAAAAGAGTATTCTCAACCAAAAAAGCAGTATATTTTACAATGGTTGGGAAAATTTAAACCAAATAATTACTAATGGGATGCTGTATGGTAACTCAAAGAAGAACAGAAAGTAATTTCATTTTGTATTTCTGTATATGTGTGTATATGTGTATATATTTTCTTCATAACACTACATAGTATATTTCTAGTCTAAAAACACTAGTCAATAAAAACATTTTCAGTATGGATTCAACCTGAAAACCAGAGACAGCCCCAGGAAGCAAGCAAAGATATGATATTTCCAAAAATGGACACCTCTTCCCAAACTCAGAGCTAGGATACCTACAATCTTTCTTACCTGTCAGCCTTTTGTATAATAAAAACTTCTACCCAAGCACTATCTCTGTCCCCATGAGTTGACCATTTTCCAAACTCTCCCTGAAGCTGACTCTGCTGGGTCATGCTCTGTGGAACCAAGATTAAATCAGCCATGGTTTCTGTCTCTTGTTCTCAGAAGGTAAGACAGACATCAAGAGATGGACTCTAGAATTGCTGTTTTTGTAACATCCAGGTTACTGTGGAAGGAGTGTTCAAGTATACTTGGGAAATGATATTGGAATAGTATCAATTCTCTAATTTCAACCTACTTAATAAGTACTCTCTCCATCAAGTTACCTGAGAGACCTTCCACAACCTACCATCCCCACTAGGGAAAGCCAGAGCCCCTGAAAATGGGCCAGCAATTCTCCTTCAGGTGGATTGGAGACGTTGACCCTTACCATTAGTCTCGTGAACACTCCCATCACACATAAGATGTTTCTACTTTAGTGTCTGGCAATGGCTGACTTATTACTAAAGCTACAGCCCCGGGTGGGACTTCTGGTGTCTCATGCAGTGTGACTATTGGCTAAAGGTTTCACTACTTGTCCACACAAGGTTTCTATCCTGAGTGTGTCCTCTGATGTCTGATGAGGTTTGATTTCCGACTAAAGCCTCGCCCACACTTCCTACAAATATAAGGCTTCTCTCCTGAATGGATCCTCTGATGTCTAATAAGGTGCGACTGCTGGCTAAAGCCTTGCCCACACTCCCTGCATACATGAGGCTTCCCCCCCGAGTGTGCCCTCTGGTGTGTAATGAGAGTTAACTTATCACAAAAGCCTTGTCCACACTCCTTGCACACAAAGGATATACTCCCTGAATGTGCCCTCTTGTGCCTAAACAGGTTTGGCTTCTGGCTAAACTTTCTACCACACTCCCTGCATATGAAAGGCTTTTCCCCTGAATGTGTCCTCTGGTGTGAGATGAGGGTTGACTTACCATTAAAGCCTCGCCCACACTCTGTGCATACAAATGGCTTCTCTCCTGAGTGTGTCCTCTGGTGTGTGATGAGGGTTGATTTCCGGGTAAAGGCTCTCCCACACTCCCTGCATACAAATGGCTTCTCCCCTGTGTGTGACCTCTGGTGTTTGTTGAGGTTTGACTTCAGGCTAAAGCACTGCCCACATTCCAGGCACACATAAGGTTTAACCCCTGAGTGTGTCCTCTGGTGTGTCTTGAGGTTTGATTTCCAGCTAAAGTGACGCCCACATTCTGTGCACACATAAGGTTTCTCTCCTGTGTGTGTCCTTAAGTGTCTAATGAGGTGTGACTTCTGGCTAAAGCCTTGCTCACACTCCCTGCAAACATAAGGCTTCTCTCCTGAATGTGTCCTCTTATGTCTGATGAGGTGTGAATGCTGGCGAAAGCCATGTCCACATTCCTTGCAAATGTAAGGCTTCTCCCCAGAGTGTGCCCTCTGGTGTGTGATGAGGTTTGACTTCAGGCTAAAGCTCTGCCCACATTCCTTGCACACATAAGGCTTGACCCCTGAGTGTGTCCTCTGATGTGTGAAGAGGTTTGATTTCCAAGTAAAGCCTCGTCCACACTCCTTGCACACATACGGTTTCTCCCCTGAGTGTGTCCTCTGGTGTGTGATGAGGTTTGACTTCCAAGTAAAGCCTCGTCCACATTCCCTGCACACAAAAGGCTTTTCCCCAGAGTGTGTCCTCTGGTTTTTGATGAGGACTGACATACTGCTAAAGCTTTCTCCCCACTCAGTGTACATGTAAGGGGTCTCCCCTGTGTGTGTCTTCTGGAGGCTGAGCTGGTTTGACTCCTTGATAAAGCCTAGCCCAAACTCTCCATATTTGATTGCTCCAAATCCTGAGACTTCTAAACCATGTAATATTTTGTCTGTTTCCTCAAGGTTTGTCCTCTGGGCAGGGCTGGGCACTATGCCCACCACTGTGTTGTCTTCCTTGGACCTTACTGGCTGTTCTTCCAGGGTTCTGGAGAATGCCTTTGGAGTGCTGCTTTTACTTACTCTCCCAGACAAAAGCTTGGAATCTTCTTCTCTCTCTTGAATTTCTGCTTTGTTGCTTGAGCAGGTTTGATCAAAGACTTGCTCCTGCTGCTGTTTCTGATCTTCTGAATATTGTTTCCCTGAATGGAGATGATTTCCTGCACATAAACTTGAGAAAAACTGAGGGAGATGACTGAGCCACACATGTTGGCTGAGGGCTTGCTGACTAGAGAATGCCAGAGGACAGGAGGGACAAGGTTGAATTTCTAGCTTTGATCCTGCTGAATAAAGAATGTTTTTAGTCAAAGCAGTCATAGGTAGGGCTGCCTAGGCCATTTTGCTTTGCCTACTGGTCATTCATATATGTTCACATCACAAGCTGTCTCCCATTCAGCCATACTTCCCAAAATCTATTTTTTATTTCACATTTTATGCTTTACATTTTTATTGTAGGAAACAGTAAACCTGCTCAGTGGGCCAAATCCAGCCTGCAACCTGTTTATTGTATGGCTACAATATAATATCTAAAATATCCAGTTTTCAAAGAAACAGGAAAGAGTGACACACACCTAGGGAAAAAAATGCAGCCAATAGAAACTGTTGATGAGTGGGCCCAGATGCTGATACAGGGAAAAAAAAAAGACTTCAAAGCAGATACTATGAATATATTCAAAGAACTAAAGAAAACAATGTGTGAAAAATTAAAGGTAAGTATGATAACAACTTAAAATGGAGAATCTCAACAAAGAATAAAAACTATTAATAAGAAACAAAAGGAAATTGTGAAATTAAAAAGTAAAATAACTAAAATTACGAAGTTACTAGAGAGATACCACAACATATTTGACTTTGTAACAGAACCAGTGAACCTGAAGATAAATCAATAGAAATTACCTAAAACAGAAGAACAGAGTTAAAGAAAGACTGAAGAAAAACAAAGAGCCCAGAAACCTGTAAGACACCATCAGGTAAACCAAACCTATGTGTAATGGTAACTCAGGAAGGAGAAGACAGAGAGAAAAGAGCAGGAAAAAAATCTGAAGAAATTATGGCTTAAAAAGTTCCAAATTAAAAAAAAAACCAAAATCTTCCAAATTAGATGAAAAACAATCTACAGATCCAAGAAGCTCAACAAACCCCAAAATAAACACAAAGAGATCCTAGCTAGACACATCATAGCCAAAATGTTGACTATCAGAAAAAAAAAGACAAAAAGGAAATCTTGAAAACAGCAAAGGAAAAATGACTCAACATGTACAAGGGGAAAAACCACATGACTAGTGCTAACTTCTCATCAGAGACAATGGAGACCAGAAGGCAGTGGAATAATGTATTTAAGGTGCTGGAATAAAAGAGAAAAGACTTCTATCTATGAAGAATTCTATTCTCACAAAACTATGCTTCAAAAGTGAAATTGAGGGTTTCCCTGGTGGCGCAGTGGTTGAGAGTCCGCCTGCCGATGCAGGGGACACGGGTTCGTGCCCCGGTCCGGGAAGATCCCACATACCACGGAGCGGTTGGGCCTGTGAGCCATGGCCGCTGAGCCTGCGCGTCCGGCTCCTGTGCTCCGCAACGGGAGAGGCCACAACAGTGAGAGGCCCGCGTACCACAAAAACAAACAGAAAAAACAAAACAAAACAAAACAAAAAAAAAGTGAAATTGAGGGAATTCCCTGGAGGTCCAGTGATTAGGACTCCAAGCTCTCACTGCTGAGGGCCCAGGTTCAATCCCCGGTCAGGGAACTAAAATCTCACAATCCCACAAGCCACATCATGCAGCCAAAAAAAAGAGAAATCGATATAAAGATATTCTCAGATTAACAAGTACTCAGAGTATCTGTTGATAGCAAACATGCCTTATAAGAAATACTCAGCAAGTCCTTCAGGTTGAAAAGAAATGACATGAGACACTAACTCAAATCCACAAAAAGAAATGAGGGCCACTGAGGGACATCCCTGGCAGTGCAGTGGTTAAGACTCTGTGCTTCCACTGTCGGGGGGGCGCAGGATTGATCCCTGGTCAGGGAACTAAGATCCCGCATGCCACGCAGCAGGATCAAAAGAAAAGAAAAGAAAAGAAAGAAATGAAGGCCACTGAAACTGGCAAATATGTGGGTAAATATAAAAGGTAACATATGTATATTTTCCTCTAAATTTCTCTAAAATATAAAAAACTATTTAAAAGGCCATAAATATAACACAATATTGTTGGCTTTATAATATATGTATAAATATTTTACTGGAACTAAGTTAGTATTAATTAGAGGTAGACTGTGATAAATTAAGGTGCATATTTTATTTCCTAGAGCAGCATTAAGAAATAACTCCAAAACAAATTTAAAATCAAGAGTGATATGAAAATAGTACACTTAAATAAAAAAATCCAACAATATGCCATAAAAGAGGCTAGAGAAATAAAGACATGAGACATATTAAAAATAAATAGCAAAATGGCAGATTTAAACCATATCAATAATTATATTAAATATGAACAAACTGAACACTCCAAACCAAAGGCAGAGATTATCCCACTAGATTAAAAAAGCAATAGCAAACAATGTGCTATTTACAAGGGACACATTCTGGATCCAAAAACACAAGTAGGTTAAAAGTTAAAAGGATGAAAAAAGATATACCATGCAAACAGTAATCACATAATCACAAGGGAAATGGAATGGCTACTATATTAATAGTAGACAAAATAGATTTCAAGACAAGGATTATTGCTAGACAAAAAGAGCTATTTCATAAAGACAAAAGGGCAATAAATCAGAAAAGTAAAACAATTATAAAGGTATCCACAACTAAAAACAGAGCCCCAAAATACATGAGACAAAAACTTACAGAACTAAAAGAAGAATTAGATAATTCAACAATAATTGGAAATTTCACTATTCTATTCTCAATAATAGAAACAACTAGACAGAAAATCTCCAGGGATACAGAAAACTTAATAAACCAACTTGACCAAACTGATATGTATGGAACATTCTATAAAGAAGAATTAGATAATTCAACAATAATTGGAAATTTCACTATTCTATTCTCAATAATAGAAACAACTAGACAGAAAATCTCCAGGGATACAGAAAACTTAATAAACCAACTTGACCAAACTGATATGTATGGAACATTCTATCCAATGACTGCAGAATGCATATTCTTTTTAAGTGCACATAGACCATTCTTCAGAACAGATCATCTGCTAGGCCAAAAAACAAATAACCATTAAAGCTATATAAAGCATGTTTTTCTACCACAAAGGAGTGAAATTAGAAATCAACAAATGAAAGAAAGATGGAAAATCCACAAATATGTAGAAATTAAACAAGATACCTCTAAGTAACAAAGGGACAGAGAAGAAATCAGAAGAGAAATTGAAACATATTTTGAACAGAATGAAAACAAAACCCAGCATAATAAAATTTATGGGATGAAAAAAAATTTATGGAATGTAGCTAAAGAAGTGATTAGAGAGAGATTTATAGGTTTAAATGCCTGCATTAAGGAAGAAGAATGGTTTCAAATCAACTGTCTAAGCTTCTATCTTAAGAAATTACAAAAAGAGCAAATTAATAAATAAGCAGAAGGAAAGAAATAATACATTTATAAAAAATTAATCAAATAGAAAACCAGAATGAGTAGAGAAAATCAATGAAATTAAAAGTTGATTTTTGAAGAGATCAACAAAATTGAACAATCTTTAGCTAGAATGAACAAGAAAAAATAGAGAAGACAGAAATTACCAAATCAAGAAAGAAAGAGGGAACATCATTACTGACCTCACAGAAATTAGAAGGATTAAAAGTAGTATAAACAACTTTATGCCAACAACTGGACAACAAAGGCAAAACAGAAAAATTCTAGAAAAACACTAACTACCAAAACTAACTCAATAAAAACTAGAGTATCTGAATAGACCTGTAATAAGTAACAAGATTGAATTAGTAATTAAAAGTCTTCACACAAAGACAAGCCCTTGTTCAAGTGTCTTCACTGGGGGATTCTAACCAATACTTAAAGAAGAAATGATACAAATTCTTCACAAGTTCTTACAGAAAATAGAGGAGAGAAAATTTCACCACTCATTATATGTAGTTATTATTCTGATACCAGAGCAAACAAAGATATCAAAAAGAAAGTAAAATACAGATAAATACCCTTCATGAACAGAGGTAAAAAAATCCTTAACAAAATATTAGCAAACTAAATCCAGCAGCAAGTCAAAAAGAATTATACATTATAATAAAGTAGGATTTATTCCAGGAATGCAAAGCTCATTTAACATCTGCAAATCAATTAATGAAATACACCACACTAACAAAATAAAGACAAAAACTACATGAACATCTCAACAGATGCAGAAACATCTAACAAAATCCAATACCCATTCTTAAAAAATACTCCACAAACTAGGAATTGAATGGAACTTCCTCAACCTGATAAAGGGCATCTATATAAAACTTACAGCTAACATCATATTTAATGATAAAAGACTGAATATTTTCCTCTAAGTTCAGAAACCAGACAAGAATGTCTGTTATCAACAACTCCATTCTACACTGCACTGGAAGTTCTAGCCAAAAGGCTAAAGGAGGGGAGTAGCAGAACAAGGAAGAGGAGAAGTTAAAGACATCAAAATTGGAAAGGAAGAAGTAAACCTCTCTTTTTTTGTTCACAGATTATAGGAGCCAGGACGTACAAAATTCCAAGGAATCCTCAATAAAGAGACAATAAGTAATCATTGTATTTAATAAGGTAATATGATAAAAGCTCAAAATACAAAAATCAATTGTATTTCTACATACTAGCAATGAACATTCCACAAATGAAATTAAGAAAACAATACCATTCACAATAACATAGATAATAATAAAATATCGAGGAATAAATTTGACACAAGTATTACAAGACATGTAAGGTGAACATTTTAAAACATTGCTGAGAAAAATTAAAGTCCTAAATAGACAACCATAAATTAGAAGACTCAATATTATTAAAACAGTGATTCTCCCTACATTGATTGATAAATTCAATGCAAACCCTATCAAAACGAGAGTAAGTCTTGTTTTGTTTTGTAGAAATTGACAATCTGACCCCCAAATTTATGTGCCAATTCAAAAAACATAGAATAGCCAAAATAATTTTGAAAAAGTTAGAGTATTTACACTCCTCAACCTCAAAACTTAATATAAGACCCCAGTAATGAAGATAGTGTGCTATTGTCATATGAAGAAACACAGAGATCGATGGAACAAAATTAGGAGTCCAGAAATGAATCATTTACAGTCAACTGATTTCGACAAAGGAGCCACGGCAACTGAATTAGGGAAAGCATACTATTTTTTTTTTCTTAACACTCTCATTGGAGCACAACTGTCCCACAATGGTGTGTTAGTTTCTGCTCTATAACAAAGTGAATCAGCCACACATATACACACATCCCCACATCTCCTCCCTCTTGCGTCTCCCTCCTTCCCTCCCTATCCCACCCCTCCAGGTGGTCACAAAGCACTGAGGTGATTCCCTGTGCTATGTGGCCGCTTCCCACTAGCTATCTATTTTACATTTGGTAGTGTATATATGTCCATGCTACTCTCTCACTTCATCCCAGCTTACCCTTCCCCCTCCCCGTGTCCTCAAGTCCATTCTCTATGTCAAGCATACTATTTTTAACAAATACTGCCAGGACAATTGAATATTCATATGCAAGAAAATGAATTTAGACTTTCACCACACATGACACATAAAAATTAACTAAAAATGGATCACAGGCTTAAGTGTAAAAGCTAAAAATATAAAACTTCTAGAAGAAACCAAAGAAGAAAATCTATGTGGCCTCGAGTTAAGCAAACTTCATAGTTACACCACAAAAAGCACAATCCATTAGAAAATTGTTAAATTGAACATCATCAAAATTTAAAACATTTATGCTTGAAAAGACACCATTAAGAGAATGAAAAGACAATCCACAAACTTGTCTTTTTTCTGAAACTTCATTCCATAGTTGAAAATAATTGAAAATCCTGTATGTGATATAGGACTTGTGTCTTGAATTTATGAAAAATTCTTACAACTCAAAAAGAAGACAAACAATCCAACTTAAAAATGGGCAAAAGAACTGAGTAGCTATTTCACCAAAGAAGATATGCAAATGGTTAATAAGCACATGAAAAGATTAACATTATCAGTCACTAGGGAAATGCAAATTAAACCACAATGCAATACCACTACACACCCACTAGAATGTCTGTAATCAAAATTAGAGACAATTCCAAGTGCTAGCAAGGATGTAGAGAAACTGACACTCTAAAACACTGCTACTAGAAAATGCAAAAATAGAAAATATAAACATAATAGAAATGTAAAACATAAATGCTAATAGAAATGTACAGCCACTTGGGAAAATAATTATGCAGTTTCTTAAAAGGTTAAACATAAACATACCATACAATCCAGAAATTCTAGTCTTAGTTATCTACCCAAGAGAAGTGAAAACATATGTCCACATCAAGACTGGTACATGACTATTCCTAGCAGCACTATTCACAATAACCAAAAAGTGGACAATCCAATTCACATCAACCTGTGAATAGCTAGACAAAATGTGGTATATCAATACAGTGGAATATTATATGGCAATAAAAAGGAATGAATTACCAGTACATGCTGCAACATGGATGAACCTCAAAAACATTATGCTGAACCTCAAACATTATGTATTGAAGTCAGATACAAAGACAAATATATATTTTATGATACCATTTATATAAAATGTCCAGAAACAGCAAATCTATAGAGACAGCATATCACTGGTTTCCTGGAGCTCAAATGGGAGGAGAAATAGATGCAAATGGGCACAAGGTAACTTTTTAGAGTGATGGAATGTTTACTCAAAATAATTGAACTGTACACTTACAATAAGTAGATTATGGTATTTAAGTTATTACTCAATGAAGCTATTAAAAAAGGAGCTGTGGAACTGTATACTCCTAAAGAGAGGTTATTGAAATGGTCTATATTAAGAGAGACTAAATAGATATGCCACGTAAATGCACTACTGGGTCATGTTCTGGAGAGGAAAAAATATTACTGTGTCTACTGATGATTATGAGAGGTAGGTGATAGGTATTAGATAAAATTACTGTGTTGAAGTTAAGTTTACTGAAGTTGATAACTGTACTGTGGTTATATGAGAATATCACCATTCTTAGAAAATCTTTTAACATACATCCACATACGAACCTACATATATATGTACACACAAATATATATACATAAACATATACATAAATACATACACATACGTATGGTGGAGGCAGAAGGGAGAGCATGCACACAAGAGACACACAAGCCAATGATAAAGCAAACTGGGTGAAATATTAGTAGGTGATTTTATGATGCCATTTTATAAAAATATATATGCCATATATGTTCATACATATATGTGTATGTGTAGAGGACATAAGAATGTGCTTTGTACTATTTTTATTTTTGCAAATTTTCTGTACTTTTGAAGTAATTTCCAAATATCAAGTCAAAAATAAATAGGATGAAGCCCACTTCTGAAAATGGCAGCAGACTGAACTGGTCACTAGTATCCTCCGCAGAAAACAATGCGAAGTGCGAGGAAGGGAGGCTTCCTGGTGGAGGGAAGCGACAAAGAAACCAGGAAAGTCCCTCCCTTAACTGAAGATGATATTCTGGAAAAGAGGTCATGCCAGGCAGCCTTACCAGGGACCTAGGGGCCTGGAAAAGAGCTTCCTCCCAGTACCTGAGAGATGCCTCATCCTTCCCTACCTGCCATGCTGCAGACGGTTCCAACTACCCTGTGTCACACTCACCTGGACAGAGACTCAGCGGACGTTGCCTCTCCTCTATCCAGGGCTCTTCCCCTCGCTCCAGCTGAGAAATGAGTTTTGGTTTGCAAAATGGAATTTCTGCTCATAAGGAAAGAAAAAAAGGAGACTCTTGGTTATGAGCTCAAGGGGCCATTCCAGAACTCAGAGACAAAATGGAGGGAAACCCAGAGGGTGATACAGAGGACCTATGAATAGTGAACTCCCTGCAGTAGAAGGGTTGAGTAAGAAAAGGTGACTCCAATCAGAAAAACAGCATATTAACACGGTGAATGAAAATCTCCTGGGTTTGGGGCAAGATAAAGTAAGAAAAAAAAATGCAGAGTGGCATACACAATATGAATAAATCTACCTGCTTTCAACTCTACTGAATCCAGATCCACCTGAGGAAAAAGGTAAATTTTTGTTTTGAAGCCCAACCCTAAGACAAAGCTGCTTTGTGAGTAGCCTTTCTTTGTGACATATAGAAAATACTGTGAGCCAGACTTTAAGTGCTATGGGAAGCCATTCTTACCTAGTGAGACCAAGTGGTTATAAGTCTCCAGCATCACCTCCCTGTGCAAGGTCCTCTGAGCAGGGCTCAACAACCTCCATTCCTCCTGGGTGAAGTCCACAGCCACATCCCCGAACGCCATGAATGCCTTTTAACACAAAACACACCTCTGCTCATCCAGGAGTCTGCCTTGTCCACACCTCAGGATGAGAGATCAAAAGGCATCCCTGAGGAGGTAGAGAAGATTTCTAGACCTTACTATGGACGATGAATAAAGGGTAACAGAATATACCACTCTAAAATATGCCACTTTGGCATAAGGATTATTTTGAGCTGAAGGCAATTAATAAGCAGACACAAGAAAAGCTCTCTGCCCTCTCCCATTTGCCTAAAATCAGAACATAAATTTGCAAAGGTGTCCCCCTTCCCCTCTCTACCAGGAGGACAGAAATTAATCACCAGATACAACTCTAGACCCTTATCAGCCCAGGGATAGGCACCAGAGAAATCTACATAGCAAACCTTTACTAACTAGCCCTTATCTTCCATTAGTTCCCCCATATATTATTAACCTTCCCACAATTTGCTGCCTAGAAACTCAAAGTCCTTTTCCTTTGTTTTGTCAGTTCTCTAAAGTTATTGCTATTTTGTTAAGATGCTATATAAGTTCAAGTTCTAACCACCCCTTTTGAGTTACCCATCACTGAGTACTCCCATGTGTATGCATGATGCACATGTTAATAAATTTCCGATTGTTTTTCTCTTGTGAATATGTCTTGTGTCTAATTTACAGCCAATGAAAAAAAGAATTTTTCTCTTCCCATACATGACCTTCGTGCCAATAGTTCAAAGACCATTACTCTCCCATCTCTATCCAGCCAGCATCATTGTGCACCTATCACTGTCAGCATGCTAGGCTCACTGCTATGGGGGATAAAAGCAAAAGTTCTTTCACATTGGGAGCTTTAAGTCTAAGCAGGAAGAGGAGGAAGACATCATACACACTACATTAAAAGAATAATTCTCTTGCTGAGTTTGAAGAATTTCAGAGACTACTTGGTCTAAGCATTTATGTTCTACATGAAGCAGCTCAGCCTCTGGGGCAGGGGATGAATAACCCATCACTACGTATACTTCAGGCAGGGCTCACTCCTTCCCCTCCCTCACACTGCCACTTGCATTGCTCAGGCCTGAAGAATGGAAGTGGATGGTGGTGAAGAGCCTGGATTCAAAACACTCTGCCTGGATGTGGAACCTATCTGTCCCCACCTAGTGTACCCTTAGGCACATTAGTTAACCTCTCAGCACCTCAGTTTCTTCTTCTCTGAACTAAGAATAACAGTGTTTATCTCCCAGGTTGTGCTGAGGATCACATGAGTTGATAAATGTAAGGACTCAGACAACTGACTGCTCCACACAGTAAGTGTGTGGTGAGGGTTTTTTTTTGTTTGTTTTTTGGGTTTTTGTTTTGTTTTTGTCCGTGCCGCGCAGCTTGCAGGATCTTAGTTCCCCAACCAGGGGCTGAACCCACGCCCTCGGCAGTGAAAATGCCAAGTCCTAACCACTGGACTGCCAGGGAATTCTCTGTGTGGTGTTTTTTTGTGTTTTTTTTTTTGCGGTACGCGGGCCTCTCACTGTTGTGGCCTCTCCCGTCGCGGAACACAGGCTCCAGACGCGCAAGCTTAGCGGCCATGGCTCACGGGCACAGCCGATCCGCGGCATGTGGGATCTTCCCGGACCGGGGCACGAACCCGCGTCCCCCGCATCGGCAGGCGGACTCTCAACCACCACCAGGGAAGCCCTCTGTGTGGTGTTTTAAATTACGGATTCTTGGGTCCCACCACAAATCAATAAAATCAGACTCTTCAGGGATAAGGCTTTTATACTTTTAAGGGCTCCTGTGTATAGTCATGGTTGCAAATCACTGGGTCAGAGGAATCTGGAGAGGGAGAGGTCACTGTAGGATACAGAGATCAGAAATGGTTTCATGAGAGGGCAGTATGATCTTGGTCTTAAAGGCTAGGCAGGATTCAAAGGATAAAGGAGCGAGGAAGGCTAGGTACTCCAGACAAGGCATGTGAGATGGGAGGGAATAAAGAGTGAAAAGTGGCTAGTTGGGAAAGAGAGCAGGCAGGTTGTAGCAGCCTACAGAAAGTCTGAAAGGTCAAAGGAATATAAAACTCTGTCCTCTATTGTGCATTTAAGGCAATATTTGAATACTACCCTTGAAATGATGGTAGAGGACTACACATGTGAATAGACAGGTGGTAAAGCACATGTTGCAAAATACTCATTATTGAATCTAGGTGGTGGGTATGTGAATGTCAATGTACAAGTCTTTGTATTTTTTTATGTTTGAAGCTGTTCATAATTAAATGTTAGAGAGAAAAAGACTATTCACTCATTCAAGTTCCTGCCCAGTCCCTGTAGTGATCTGATCTTATAGACCCTCCTCAGAATAAACACACACACACATACCTTGAAAATCTCTGACAAAGGAGCTACGTTACAGACCAACCTACATCATTTCAACAAGTTTAATACAACTGGTATTCCTGCAGCTCTAGAAAGATTCATGGTTTCTTTGTCTGAGACCCATGCATGTAGGGAGGGTATGGTAAACACTAACTGGATGATCCATTTCAAAGCTCTCCCACTGAGTAGCAACATAGCTAGAAGTCTGGGGGACTAATTTAGAATAAAGAAAAAATACCTAATGAATTTTCACATCTGACTAAACAGATCTCCTGAAAGCCTGTTAAAAGCTTCAGTTGGATGCTTCTACCTAGCTTCTATACATGATAATGTATAGAAAGAGAAGAGTTAAAGAAACAACTAAGCAGTTCGCAAGCATAAGTTAGAGGAAATATAGACAAGCCAGGACTTGCTGGATTGGAAAATAAAACTGTTTTACATCTCCAGTCTCTCCAGCCAACAAGAGTCTCAAAATAAGAAATGGCCTCAGGGTAAAGATCAAGAGTTTGGCTAAAAGACCCAAATGTTATGACCTCTGAAATTGTTAAGGTGATACCTAGTAGACAAAAGGGCTTCTGAGATTCTTGCAGGTATTGTCCCATAGCACTGACACCCTGCCCAAAGATTAGAGGCCTATCTGGAAAGGAAATGTGATTGTAGCTTTTTGTTTAATAGAGTAATATAATCTGATACATGGGAAACCCAAAGAGTTTTTAAAGAAGTTATATCAGGGCTTTCCTGGTGGCACAGTGGTTAAGACTCTGCCTGCCAATGCAGGAGACATGGGTTCGAGCCCTGGTCCGGGAAGATCCCACATGCCACGGAGCAACTAAGCCCGAAAGCCACTGAGGGTGCACTCTAGAGCCCATGAGCCACAACTACTGAGCCTGTGCCCCACAACTACTGAAGACCACGTGCCTAGAGCCCATGCTCTGCAACAAGAGAAGACACTGCAATGAGAAGCCCTCGCACTGCAACAAAGAGCAGCCTCTGCTCGCCGCAACTAGGGAAAGTCCACGCACAGCAACGAAGACCCAACGCAGCCAAAAATATATAAATAAAAAAAATATATATATATACTCCAAAGAAGTCATATCAGCTTTACTAAAAGGGATGTAGACAGTTCAAAATGAAGAGGCCTCCTATGTGCCTCCAACTCCTTCCCTTTTTGAATGGGAGTGTATATTGCAGTTTTCCTGTCCATATCTCACCACTGTGTGCTAGGTGGGTAGTTGGGGGTAGAGGGAAACAAATAAATTGTATTTTTAGTATACATCTCTGACTCAAAAAGAGTTTCACTGAAGAAGCCTTAGCCACATCCAGACTGATATGCATATGATACTGGACTTTGAGGATGAAACTTCTGGGGATCCTGGGAGGTGGTGAGTTTATCTTGCACAAGGGAAGGACATGGGTCACTGGGACCAGAGGGTAGTTACAGTAATGAACCCCACTGTATAACATCTCCCTATATCTACACCCTTGTGTTAGTCCCTTCCACAACTCTGCACTTGGCTATGTGCCTTGCTTTGATCAAAGGGACATTAGCAAACATAACACGAGCTGAGGCTTAAAACGTGCTTGTCCATTGGGGTTGTCCTCTCTCTTGCTGTGCAGGGAAACCCAAGACCATCGTTTGATCAAGCCTAAGCAGAGTCTCTAGAACAAACCCAAGCCTACATGGAGAAGAACCAAGAAAAACCAACACACCTGAGACAACCAGCTTGGTAACTGTCACGCATGGATAGTCACCCAGCCCCAGTCAAACCACCAGCTGACTGCAGCAACAAGAGCACAAGTGAAACCTGCAAAACATCCATCTGTGCCCAGCTCAAAATGCTGACCTATCAAATTGTGTGCTAATAAATTATTTTGATTTTCTTTTTAAATATTTATTTAGTTATTTGGCTATACCGGGTCTTAGTCGCAGCACTCGGGATCTTCGTTGCCGCGTGTGAGATCTTCATTGCAGCACGTGGGATCTTTTAGTTGCGATATGTGGGAACTTTTATTACAGCATGCAGGATCTAGTTCCCTGACCAGGAATGGAACCCAGGCCCCCTGCATTGGGAGCACGGAGTCTTAACCACTGGACCACCAGGTAAGTCCCTAAATTATTTTGTTTTAAGTCAGTAAGTTTTGGGTAGTTTGTTATGAAGCAAAGGCTAACCTATACATTGATAAAGGAGTCATGTTATATGAAAAATACTTTGCAAGTAATATTAACCTTGAGATCAAGGTTAATTGATTGTCAAGATGCTCATGCTGTCACAAACGCCTAAGAGAGATTCACACAGCAACAGATTCAGTCCTCCCATTTCTCACTGCCTCCCAGGCATGAAGTCATTAGGTGATAGAGGATAGATTTATTTGAATGACTTGAATAGTTATTTTTCTCTCTTTTCCCAGCCAAGTGCCTAAAAAGTGAATTTAATCTAAATTAAAGGTGTATATGAGATTACTTCACTGTGCTGGCAATAAACACATTTTCAGAATGAATAGTCAGAACATGATGTCATAAACAGAACACATTTGAAGTGAAGACTGCCCTGAATATCTAAGGCACTGTTGCTGAGACACTGAAGGAAGACTTCTGAACAGAAAAGTGATGTTACTGTAATGTTTGGGGGGTGTGAGGATTACAGATGCAATGGGTAGCAAAGGAACATATCAGCATGGGGAGACAAATCAGGACATTATTGTGAACATTCACATGAGAGAAGAAGATCTGCACTGGTAGGTCCACCCTGGGAATGTAACACTGCATAGTGTAACAAAAACAAAAAAACTGCATAGTGTAAAGTGAAACATGGTGATGGAAGAAAGGAATCTCAAAAAAGGAAGAAATAATTGACAGGATCACATGTTTTAGAACAAGCAGGGTTCCAAAGCTCCAACTGGTGTGAGTGCTCATTGCTTCAAAATATTTATTTCTACTCACTTTGTCATATTTTAGTTTTGAGAATAAATACAAATCTATAAAAGAATTTCATGCACAAAGTTGACCACAGAAGCATTATTTGCAACAGTTAAATATTGGGAACAAGTTAAATGTTCCCCCAAATTGAGAACTAGTGGATTGGATCATTCACTCAAAGCACTATTATAGAAATCGCTTTCAGTTGGATAAATGTTGGTTGTTCCTTCATCTATTAAAAAATGGGTCTGAGTAGATATAATGTCACTAGCTTTAATCCAATACGAACTTATCATTAAGGTCTATCAAAATGTATGTATGTAGGGGTGTGTGTGTGTATGTATATAAAATTGACCAAATCCCAATGATAAAGAAATCTAAAAATAAAATGCAAGACTCATAAGTGTGCAGGCTGTGCTTTACACATCCCTGAATGTAGTCTATCAAGAGTTCTGCAAACAGTAAACATTCAGCAAATTTGTTCAATGGAATCAAGGAGAAAATACTAAGAATTAGTAACATGATGTGCCTGCCAGCCCAACTCATTTGTTACAAATTCTACTTTACCCTCTCAGGCAGTGATAGCTAATATCCTACTGTATATTTGCTTAAATTGTTTTGTGTAATTCAGATGTCATGCATATTAGAGTACCCGGAAATCCTCATCAAACCCCCTGAAATATGTGGTTAATTACATGCCCCAAATAACATATCAAAACAAACAGAAACTCCCTTGTTACTTATTAGTTCCTTCAAATTAATTTCTTTAAGGTGTGGTTCCTCCATGCACCAAACATATCGTGTGTGCCAGGTACTCCTCTAGGCACACAGGTTTCATCTTAAACAACTTACCAATTCAAATGCTTGTGCACTTTCATCATGTTTTCATAATGCTTTTTCTTCTTTTTTCTTTTTTAAAGTATTAAGAGCAGGAAAAGTCAGCTCACACAAATTTCTGGCTTTTCTCAGAAAATCAGAATGCTTCCCTAGTAACATTATAAGTGGGGAAGAAAGTACACACAAAAGATTCAATGTTACCTTAGGAAATGCCCCAGATTTCCCATGCATTCTTGGTACTAACACTTTTCAGATGAATATAATATTTTACAAATGAGAAATGCAGAACTCTCAAAGTTGTTCTGATAATGCCTAGGAAATTGTAAATATCTAACATGGAGACCAGGATTAAGAATAAACCAAGAAGGCTTCCCTGGTGGTACAGTGGTTAAGAATCCGCCTGTCAATGAAGGGGACACGGGTTCAATCCCTGGTCCGGGAGGATCCCACGTGCCGCCGAGCAAATAAGCCCGTACACCACAACTACTGAGCCTGCACTCTAGAGCCCATGCTCCGCAACAAGAGAAGCCACCACGATGAGGGGCCCGTGTACCATGGGGAGGAGCAGCCCCCACTCACCGCAACTAGAGAGGGCCCATGCACAGCAATGAGGACCCAACTCAGCCAAAAATAAATAATTAAAATAAATAAATTTATTTTAAAAAAAACAAGAAATCAAGACAACGAAGGCAGATCTGAAATAACAAAGTTAGTGCATATCAAAAATGATAGTAAACAAGCCTGGCAACTGTGTTGGTGCTCAATAAATATCAGTCACATTCAATTAAGTCAAACTCATCATAGTCACCATTCTCAGGGGTTAGAAAGTTCCCCCTTAAGTTCCTATGTGCCTATAGCTCTGATTTCCTATGTCAAATCCCTTCTCAACATCCTTCAAAATCCATCTTACTTGGCTTCCCTGGTGGCGCAGTGGTTGAGAGTCCGCCTGCCGATGCAGGGGACACGGGTTCGTGCCCCGGTCCGGGAAGATCCCACACGCCGCGGAGCGGTTGGGCCCGTGAGCCATGGCCGCTGAGCCTGTGCGTCCGGAGCCTGTGCTCCATAACGGGAGAGGCCACAACAGTGAGACGCCCGTGTACCGCAAAAAAAAAAAAAAAAAAAAAAAAAAAATCCATCTTACTCAAAGTCTACACTCCTCAGCCTGGCACTTGACCTGGCCACCCAGACTCAGAGAGGTGGAAAATAAAAATCCTTCTGGGGCCAGGCAGGTAATAAAAATTACAGAGACAGGCAAAACGTTAGATTTCAATGGTTTCAACCTCAGTATGGAGGATACTATGGAAACTACGGCAAATAGACTCTGCAGGACCTGTCCAAATGATGCAGACACTGTTCAGCTCAAATTCCCTGACACCAAAGTAGAGTGCAGTTTATTTTCTGAGAGGCAAGCAATCCAGAATTTTTGGTGAAATCTCCCCATTGCCAGATGCTGAAAATGCTCTCAAATGTAAAATTCAGGTTAGACTATATCATGTACTGGTGAAGATAGTCTGTATCTTCACCAGTACATTATTTAAAAATCAACCTAAAATATGACCTTCCCACACTGTGTTAAGGGCAGTGTGCCCAGTGGCCCAGCCTCAGACTAACCATTCTTCCTGCCCTCCCACTGGTATGTCTTCACCAATTCTCCAATGTACCAGACTCGCAGGGGTAGTTCAAACAGCCCTACTTCTCCTGGAAGTCCTCCCTAGCCACTTCAGGCCACAGTCTACTCTGCTGTCCCTGCCTTTCATCCTTATCACTGGACAATTAAGCCTGGATGTCCCTGTATTTTTATTTAAATTGCTCCATGTGTGTTGTTCACAATTAACTACTTCGAGGATGACTGAAGTATGGATGGAGCAGAAAGAAATGTTGAGGGAAACTCCATGTAAGCCACTCCTCCAGGACC